>NW_027620154.1:0-12500 GCF_964187855.1 Myxine glutinosa
CATGGAAGAAGTTTCGGGAATTGAGTGGCGTGCTGATGATGAGGGAGTGTCGTTGAAGCTGAAGGGAAAGGTGTATGCTGCATGTGTGAGAAGTGTTATGATTTATGGGAGCGAGACATGGGTAATGACGTAGAGCAGGAACGAAGGTTGGAAAGGGTGGAAATGCGAATGGTTCGACGGATGTGCAGAGTATCGTTGAGAGAGAGGAAGACAAATGATGAATTGCGAAAGATGATGGGAATAGAGCCTGTGATTGATGCGTGAAGAGGAACAGGTTGAGATGGTTTGGTCATGTGTTGAGGAAGGATGAAAGTGACTGGTTGAGAAGAGTGATGGAAATGAATGTAGAAGGAAGTAGAAGACGGGGAAGACCGAGAAAGACTTGGCTGAAGATGGTGGAAGAAGAAATGCGGGCAAGAGGGTTAACAAGGAGAGATGCAGAAAATA
Source organism: Myxine glutinosa (assembly GCF_964187855.1). Taxonomy (NCBI): domain Eukaryota; kingdom Metazoa; phylum Chordata; class Myxini; order Myxiniformes; family Myxinidae; genus Myxine; species Myxine glutinosa. Next base: position 448 of record NW_027620154.1, read on the forward strand.
GGGCAAAATGGAGAAGATTGTCATGGGGACCGCAAGGCTAACCCCTGCTCTAGCAGGGAAAATGGCCTTTAAAATGCATGTTGTGTTGTGTTGTGTTGTGTATGTATATATATATATATATATATATATATATATATATATATATATATATATATATATATATATATATGTATATATGTATATATATGTATATATATATGTATATATATATATGTATATATATATATGTATATATATATATATATATATATATATATATATATATATATATATATATATATATATATATATATATATATATATATATTATATACAATGCGTATCAAAAAAAAAAGTAATCCGAATTCAATGGGTTAATATGCAAAGGTTATTTTATTTGACAATTTGCATGTGGTTTACTCATTAAGAGGAGATCTTCAGCTTTCCATTGATGCCTTTCATGCAACATTGCTGTCACACATGACCGAGTACATGTTCATTGAAAATGACAAGTTCAAATCGCATTTTTACAAGTTTGGCTAATCGGTGCAAGACAGTTTGATTATGTAAAATTATGCATTACTTGTCGACTGCCAAGTTGATTATGTAAAATTGTTAAGCTGGTCTGGTAATCGTTGGTTGCGTCATCCTTTGTTTAAGATGGGTATTTAAGATGGGCCTACAGTGTATGGGTTTAGAGACAGTCTGAGTCATTGAAAAGATGGTTCAACTTAGACTGAACAGCGGACCTTCGTGGTTACAACCTTTCACCCTGGAAGTTTGCAGCGAACTCGTGATGCATTCAGGGAACGTTTCCCAGAACGGGAGCCTCCAGCACTCCAGCAGCCAAAACCATCTGGGCGAATGTTAGAAAATACCAAGAGCATGGCACTAGCCTCAACCGCAACAAGGGAAATTCTGGTAGGAGGCGCACTGGGCGATCGGAAATGAACATTGCAGCAGTAAGGCAGCAAGTTTTGGAGCATCCGAGGGATACCATCGCAAGACGAAATGGGACGGGATTGCCTTTGGCAACATTCATCCGAATCACAAGACTGGACTTCCACCAACATCCATATCGGATTCACATCGGGCATCAACTTACGCCAAGGGATTTTGCCAGGAGGCTGGTGCTTGCCGGATGGTTGATAGCATGTTGCGAAGCAGATGTCAATTTCCTGCGGTATCTCGTTATCGGCGACGAAGCTGCTTTCGCCATGGACGGCAAGGTCAATACCCATAATGTTCTTGAATATGCACCGACAAGACAACCCCCGGAATTTAATTTTGACACCAACATGAATTTTTTTAATTTTTTTTTGTATACAGAGTCGAGGCTCATGTAAGAGCTAACATTTATCAAACAAACAAATCAAACAAACAAGCAAACAAAGTATATAAAAAAGGGGAGTGGTTGACAAGATGGGGAGAGAAGGGGAGGAAGCACACAAACACAACATTTGAGAGCAAGGACATCGGGAGATGTGTGGGAGGGAGAGGGCCTGGGGGGAGGCAGGATAGGTATAAAACGCAAGGACACCAAGGACTTCCAGGAAAGAAGTCGGCACCTCAAAAAGTGGATTTGGGGTGAAATTAGCGGGGGTAGAAAAGATCAATGTTTTGGATTGGGGAAGATAAGAGATGGTGGTGAACAGCCGTTTTAAAGACCTGGAGGGGGGAGTGGGATTGAAGAGAGTGAGGGAGTTTGTTCCAGAGGCGGGAGAAAAGAGGAGTGAAGGTGAGCAGAGAGTCTTGCTTTTGGCAGTTTAACCATAAGAGGGTTGCAGGCAGATCTTGTGCGACCGGTAGGAATATTTGGGGGACAGAACCCAGAGAGCTGGGGGAGCAAGGCCGGAGAGGAGTCGGTAGAAGACGGAAAGACCAGCAACCTGCCTGCGGTGAGTAAGTGAAAGGCCCTCGGAGATAGCGTCATCGCGGGAGATTCCAATGATTCTAAATGCTTTGGTTTCAACAGCGTGAAGACGAGCTGGGTGTGAGGCAGGAGCACCAGCCCAGAGGGGAGAGCAGTACTCTATTGAGCTGCGGATGAAAGCCTTGTATGTGGTGAGGAGCTCAGGTGTGCCAAGGAAGGACTTCGCACGACAGAGGATGCCCAGTCGGCGACTGGCTTTGGAGGCCAGCTTGGAAATGTGGTTTTCCCAGGAAAGATCATGGCAGATAGTGAGACCCAAAAGCTTGAGTGACAGAACTTCTTGGAGAGGATTATTCAGAAAGTAGATGGGAGGGTTGTCCAGTCGGTCTTTTCGGAGAGATATCGTAAGAGTGTGAGATTTGTCAGGATTGAAAGACATGTTCCACTTGTTTGCCCAGTCTGTGATTTTGTCCAGGTCTGCAGAGAGTGAGGAGGCTGCAGACTGCCGATCTGAGGGATGAGGATTGGAGCGGCAGAGAGTGGAGTCATCAGCAAAGAGATAGAGAGGATTTTCAAGAGAGTCAGAGAGATCATTGATGAAGACTTTGTTGTTGAAGTGTGCAGCGTCACCATGCCTAGATCAAAAGAGCTCTCTGAGGCCTTCAGAAAGAAGGTTATAGATGCCTACGAGTCTGGGAAGGGATTTAAAAAGATCTCCAAACAATTTGAAATCAATCATTCGACTGTCCGGAAGATCATCTACAAGTGGAGAAGATTCCAAACAACTGCCAACTTGTTCAGGCCAGGCCGCCCCAGAAAGTTCAGCCCGAGAGCAGACCGCAAGATGCTGAAAGAAGTCTCTAAGAACCCCAGAATGTCATCATGGGACCTACAGGTAGCTCTTGCCACTGTTGATGTCAAAGTGCACGAGTCTACCATGAGAAAGAGGCTGCACAAATTTGATCTACATGGGAGATGTGCCAGGAGGAAACCGTTGCTGTCCAGAAAGAACACCAGGGCAAGACTAAAGTTTGCCAATGAACACCTAGGCAAAGACCAGCACTTCTGGAACAATGTGCTCTGGACAGATGAGTCAAAGGTAGAGCTATTTGGCCACAGTACCAGAAGACATGTTTGGCAAAAACCAAAGACAGCATTTGACCACAAGAACCTGATACCAACTGTAAAGCATGGTGGTGGAAATATTATGGTTTGGGGCAGCTTTGCTGCATCTGGTCCTTGGCAGCTCACCATCATAGAATCCACTATGAATTCTTCATTGTACCAGAGTGTGCTTGAGGATAATGTGAGGCCAACTGTCAGAAAGTTGAAGCTCAACCGAAGGTGGACCTTGCAACATGACAATGACCCTAAACATACCAGTAAATCCACCAAGGAATGGCTGTAAAGAAAGAAATGGAGGGTTCTGGAATGGTCAAGTTAAAGGCTGGATCTAAATCCCATCGAGATGTTGTGGGGGGATTTGAAATGAGCTGTGCATGCAAGAAACCCCTCAAACATCGCACAGCTGAAAGAATTCTGCATGGAGGAGTGGGCAAAAATTTCTCCCAGTCGATGTCAGAGACTGGTAGACAGTTATAAGAAACGCCTGTTTGAGGTTGATTCTGCCAAAGGAGGCAATACCACCTATTGGAGCCGAGGGTGTACTTACTTTTTCCACATGCGAAATTTGCATTTATGTTTATTTAAATTATACAATGGACTACAAAATGTAAATGTTTCATGATATTTGTTATATTATATCACCTTTATCTATCAATATTGTTGAAATGAAGATCAAATAGCTGTATGTTGAAATATGTTGAAAAAGTCAAAACTTTACATGGGGTGTACTTACTTTTTCACGTGACTGTTTGTAGGTATGTAGGTACGTCTGATAATTATAGAATTGAATAAGGCTGGGCCAATCTTCACCAAATTTTACAAACGAGCTCAGGTTACCCAGGTTCACGTTCTTGGCACGATAAAATTATTCCCTACCCCTCTCCCCCTCATCGAGAATGGGCAGATGATTTGCGATTTTCGCCTGTACACAGATTATAGTGCAAGTGGTTTAACAACTGATCCCTGCCAGAAGGAGCAGATATTGACACCTGTTTCACTCCCGGATGGAACGGGTGTTACTATTACTTAGGTTTCGCACAGTCCTTGATTGAAAAACCTTGAATTCCCTCGAAAAATAGAAAGAGACACACATGTGATGTTGGGGCACCAGCCCATATAGTCCATGGGCCAGACCAGATATCGGTACCACCCGAGGTGGCAAAAGTTCCATGGTGCCAATTTATTTGTTACACCCATATAAGTAAAATAATATGTGATAGCAATTCCAAATGGGTAGCTTTTTCATTTTTCTTGCAGGAAAGCTGTTTTTGCATTAATCGCGATACCGCAACTCCGCGCTGTTGTTACTAGTATCATCTTCCAAATCATTTTTTTAGCTGAATAGACAATGTAACATGCTTAAATATCTTAGCAAATGGATGTTTGTAATAAAGACATGTATGTTATACTATATAATACATATTCTTGTATTTATTCATGTGTGGAAACTAACTTTTTCTTCAGTTTTAGTGTCTTAGTTAAGAACAAAATATATGTTGGATGCTGGCAGTGTCCAGTTTTCTTCCGTATTCCGTATACTTGGCCACTGGTGGATACTTCCTGGTAGGTGAGGCAAGAACAAGAGGCTCTGCAATAATTATGTCTATTTAGTTAAGCAGAAAATATATGACAGATATGTAAAGTGCTGATTTCCCCTCATCAGTGGTGATATACATTTGCAGCCTGCAGGTTAGAATAAGTCCAGTCATGAATGCTTGATTTGCTTTCAGATATCAGTCCACTGGTTTCACCAGTCTAATTAAGTGTAATTAAATATAATTAAGGACTGGCAGACTACTAATTTGTGCAACATAGTAATGTGGATTGATAATTCTATGTTGCAGGTGAAAACTGACTGAACATGGCCTCTGACGGAGCAAGCAGCCTGCCACTAAAGCGGCCACGAGTGGAGTGCATCATCCAATGTTCCAATGACAATACAGACAAGCTGGTTTCACTACAAGACATTGACTCATGGAGAACATTGCTGAGGGCAGCCCAGATCAGAAAACATGCAGCAATTTTGAAACTAGCTACGAACCTTCCTGATGGACAGATTCCAACAATCCAGTACCACAGAAAATGTCGCAGTCTCTTCACCATGAAAAGACATCTTGATGGCATCCTCAAATGTGCCAGTGCCAGTGAACCTGCTCAAGACACAGGATCACAGAGAGCAGCTAGACAATGTGCAAGCACATCAAGGACTTATGAGGCAGAGTGCATTTTCTGCCAGAAAGACACCAAGTATGCTAAAGGACAGAAGACGAGAGAAATCCTCATACAATGTCGAGAACTGCGAGCTGACGCCACAATCAGGAATGTAGCCATGGAGAAAATGGACAGCAGAATCCTTGCCATAGTCAGCAGAGACCTGGTAGCTGCAGAAGGTCACTATCATAGGTCGTGCTATCGGTTCTATACCAAAAGAGAGGTTCGCAGTGGACAGGATGCAAGCCAAGATGATGATGCTGAAGCTCAGTATGGCGCTGCTGTGGATCAGGCCTACAATGAGCTGTTCCTGTTCATCAGAAGGGAGCTTTTTGGCAATCCTCAAGTGATGACAATGACTGATCTCTCTTCTAGACTGGTGGCTTCAATGAACTCTCTTGGTATTGCCCATGTAAGGGAATCAACCAAGAAACACATACGACGGAAACTGGAAAGCGAGTTTGCAGACTCCCTGCACATCTTCTCTGAGGGAAAAGGGAAACTCCTCCTGTTTCCAGACAACCTGTCCATATACGAACTTGCCAAACAATACCAATCGCTACAAGCAGAGCTGCATACTCAGAAAGGCCTCCATGCTGAAGATGTGGTCTCCAAAGCAGCCCTGAAAATGAGAGCCGACATCAAGAACCAAGATGCCCCTCAAGCCTGGCCACCGGAAGTCAAACCAGAAGCAGAGGACACTACCATTCCAGAGTCGGTCATGGTCTTCCTGTGCTATCTACTTACAGGTTCCAATGACCCTGATCATGCATCTCAAAGAGTCCAGCGGCTTCTGTGTTCACTCGGCTATGACATGGTATATGCTGTAACACGTGGACTGATAAAGCCCCCGAAGCACATCGTTCTACCATTCGCTATCAAGTCACTGACCGGGAATGTAGAGTTGATACACATCCTCAACCGACTCGGCCATAGTGTGTCCTATTCTCAGATGGAAGAGATCGACACTGCTCTGTGTCTCCAAAAGCTCTCGCTATCAGGGAGTGATGTTGCCCTCCCAGGTAACATCCATCCTGGCATATTCACAACCTTAGCCTGGGATAATATCGACCGTCTGGAAGAGACCACCAGTGGAGAAGGAACATCTCACAGAGTGAATGGGATTGCCGTACAAGCAAAGCCAATCACCCCAGTGTCCACCAGAACCATGCTGGCTGTAGGAAAAACAAAGCAGAGAAGTATTGATGCACCACCACCAATGCTACCAGCATACAACGCTGGACAACGAGTGGGACCACCACAGAGCAAAAGTGCAGATGCTGACACTGCAGCTGAGACTCAGCTCGCCAAAGAGAAGAATCTTGTCTGGGTCATGGCACGCATGTCGCAACAAGAAGAGCAATCAATCAGCAGCTGGACAGGCTTCAACATCCGGACTCGAGATGACGTGACAGTCATTCCAGACAATGTAGGCTACCTGCCTACCATTAATGCTCCAGCGACACAAATGTCGACTGTCAATGAAGTGCTAAACCAGTCACTGAACATCATGCACTCCTTGGACCTGACAAAGATTGTCTGTGTCTTTGACCAGGCACTGTATGCAAAGGCTGTGGAGATTTATATGGAAACACCCTGACAAGTTCCAAAACACCATCATCACCAGGCTCGGAGTATTCCACACCATCTGCACACTGATGGGAATAATAGGGAAGCGATTTCAAGATGCTGGATTGCGAGATCTCTGCATCGAGTCTGGTGTGATCGCAGAAGGTTCCATTAATGGTGTCATGGATGGCCGCAAGTACAACAGGGCAGTCCACCTACACAAGAATGTCTATGAGGCACTCACTCGACTGGCCTGGAAGGGTTTCCTCTCGTGGCTGGAAGCCACTCACGCCAACGATGTGGTCCACATGGATGAGACACTGAGGATCATTGACAGCCTCTGCAAAGATATCTCACAGGCATCCCTGAAGCAGGTCCTCGGTGACCGCTCATGCGCACGCATCATGGAACTGTTTGGAATATACCTCGAGTTCCTCAGAGGTGGAAACGGCAGCCTCTCAGCATTCTGGATGTCGTATCTGGACATTGTCGAGATCTTGCTGGGTCTCATTCGAGCATCAAGAGAGGGAGACTGGGTGCTACACCTGGCATCAATTCGTGCAATGATCCCATGGTGCTTCGCATATGACAGGCTGAATTATGCACGCTACCTCCCATACTACTATGCCCAGATGTCCCAGCTGCCCACCACACACCCAGACGTGTATGCTGAGTTCATGCGAGGGGGATTCTCAGTTCAACTCGGTCCCAACAACCCCTTCGGAAGAATCCCTGTCGACCAAACGACCGAAGAGACAGTTAACAAAGACACCCAGACGGCAGGAGGGACAAAGGGGTTCAGCTTGAAACCAGGGGCTGTGAGCAAGTACTACCTTTAAAATAAGACATAAAGCGATAATTTTGGGATCTACGTTGTCTCAGTACTTTCTGATTAATATGCCCAATTAGTCCATGGGCCCGTACCCAAAATTTCACACATGGACTAAATCAATCCGAACCGTCGAACGCCTTTCACCGGGTGCGGGTATAAAATAGCTGATAACTACCACTAAGCTACCAGTCCAGAATTGCTATCACATCAGCATGTATCCCACATACATGCACCTTTCCAAAAATCATTACTAGAACTTGCCACCTCGGGTGGTACCAATTAGTGAAATTTCGGGTCCGGGCCCATGGACTAATAGGGGAGCAGTACTCCATTGAGCTATGAACAAAGGCCTTGTTTGGTGTGGGTCGTTCTCATTTACTAAGGAAGAATTTATCATGACTGATTACACCCAGACTGGACTTTACACCCAGAGTGGCTGGCTTTGGAGGCCAGCTTTACAATATTGTGAGCACGTTGTGTTTCCATCTTCTGGCTTATTAGGACTTGGGTTCAAATCCCAATACCATATGCGTTTGTCCATTGTCTACTAATATCCCTCCCATTCATTGAAGTACACCGATCTCTACTAAACTCTCTTTGTATTGCATACTATATTTGGCGACGATTCACTACAAGCCTTGGATTGTTATTGAAAAAAGTGAAATCTAGAAAGATGGTCATCAATCTTGATGAGATCTTGAAAGAAAAATGAAAGCGACATTAATATTCACAGTAACAACTCTAAGTTGGTTTGCATTTAAAGACTTACTTTATAATAGTTTTTCAAAGTTTTATTTTGCTTAGTTCGTACAGGTTTTGTATTCCATGTTCAGCTCTTCACAGTTTATTATGTCGGTGCTTAACCTCCATCTTGGTTGAAAAGCAAAAGTTAATATCAAATACGGTGCATTATTTGTCCACCAAACCTCCATATAATTAATTGATACAAATGTTTATCAAACAAAGTGATAACGTGTGTTTGCTCAGCATGTGATTTTATTTTTATTTTTCAATAGAAGCGGGAAATGGCGACTTAAAATCTTGGATTAGTCAGGAACTATTCCCAAGCTTCCTCGAAATCAACAGCTATTCCTTGTACGATCTTTCGGAGAGTGGTAAGTTTTCCTGCCTCAGTTTTGTCGCCTCATGTTTTGCTGAGTAAAGATGTGGCAGATTTCCGCTTTCTTGTCTTTGAATAAGTCAACAATTACCTCTGCCACTAAAGGTGGATGGAGGTTATGTTTTCACCCCTATTTGTCTGTCTGTCTGTTTTTTGACTGTCTGTGAGCAGGATATCTCAAAAATGTTATGTATGGATTCAGATGAAACTTGTTGGAGAGATTGGGTGTGTGACAAGGATTAATTGATTCGATTTTGGTGAAGATCCAGATCCAGATACTAGAAGTCTTTAAGTGATTCGTCACCATTGAGACAACAACAACACAACAGGCATTTTAAGGCCATTTTCCCTGCAAGAGCAGGGGTTAGCCTTGCGGTCCCCATGACAATGTTCTCCATTTTGCCCTATTTTCTGCATCTCCCCTTGTTAACCCCCTTGCCCGCATTTCTTCTTCGACCATCTTTAGCCAAGTCTTTCTCGGTCTTCCCCGTCCTCTACTTCCTTCTACATTCATTTCCATCACTCTTCTCAACCAGTCACTTTCATCCTTCCTCAACACATGACCAAACCATCTCAACCTGTTTCTCTTCACAGCATCCATCACAGGCTCTATTCCCATCATCTTTTGCAATTCATCATTTGTCTTCCTCTCTCTCAACGATACTCCACACATCCACCGAACCATTCGCATTTCCACCCTTTTCAGCCTTCGTTGCTGCTCTACGTTCATTACCCATGTCTCACTCCCATAAATCATAACACTTCTCACACATGCAGCATACACCTTTCCCTTCAGCTTCAACGACACTCCCCTCCTAGTCAGCATGCCACTCAGTTCCCGAAACTTCTTCCATGCACATCTCACTCGAGCAACCATTGCCGAGTCTGATCCACCTTCTCCATTCAGCATGTCTCCAAGGTAACAAAATGTTTTCACACCTTCCAGCTTCACGTCATCTCCAAGATCCAACTCAACATTTCCTCCATCTTCAGCTCCCTCTGTGCACACCTTACACTTGAATGTAGCTGCCACACTGGTTAATGCCCCTCTCAAATCACTACATTTTTGATGAACCCACTCAGCGCACATTGTACATTGAATGGAGTTCACTCCGACACCCTTCCTGCACACAGCACACGGCCACTTCCCAGTTCTTTCCACCTCATCACATGCTTTACCACTTGCCATCACCTTCGTTTTTCCGATATTCACCTTCAGACCTTTTGTCTCCATACATTCCTTCCACTTGTTCATCTTCTCCTTCAGTCCATCCATACTTTCTGCAATCAACACCAGACCATCTGCATACAACAACTCCCATGGTAAACCCTCCTTTGCGTTCTGAGCCAGCACCTCCATCACAGCTACAAATAGTAATGGACTTAGTACCGACCCCTGATGCACTCCCACCTTCACCTCAAACTCACCACTGTTCCCGTCCTTCGTCCTTACAGCTGTGCGCGCTCTTTTGTACATTGCCATCACTACTCTGATCAACCATTCCTCCACTCCTAACTTCCTCAATGCCCATGTCACTACTTCACGTGGAACCCTATCGAATGCTTTCTCCAGATCAACAAACCCAAGAAACAACGTCTTCCTCTTCTCCATATACGTCTCCTGCAACTGCCTCACAATAAAAAGCGCGTCTGTCGTTCCTCTTCCTGGCATAAATCCAAACTGCATTTCACCAATCTCCACTTTCTTCCTTATCCTCCTCTCCAACACCCTTTCCAATACCTTCATTCTATGCTCCAATAACTTTATCGCTCGATACGAGCCACAGTCCAGAGGGTCACCTTTCCCCTTGTATAGAGGGTCGAGGGTACTCAGTTCCCAAGCCACTGGAATGCGGCCTTCTTTCACCACCAGATTGCAGATCTCTGTCATTCTCTTCACACCCCAATTTCCCACTGCCTTCAACATATCTCCCACAACTCCCATGGGCCCTCCCACTTTTCTACTCTACATTGCTTTTATCGCTTCCTCAACTTCCTTATCGGTTATCTTCTCTGCCGGTCCTAAAACTGGGTTACTCTCGATGTTGCCACCCCATTCATTCTGTGCATTCAACAGTATTTCCATATATCTCTTCCATCTTCCTTTAATTCCATCTGGGTCCAATACCCACTTCATCCTTCAAGCAACTCACCCCCATCACATCACACCTCTCTTTGGCTATCTGCTTTGCAATCCTTAATACCGCTCTCTGACCCTCTTCCGAATCCAAGCGTTCTCCAAACATTTTCCTCCATGCCTCCTGTGCCCTTGCTACCTCTTTCTTTGCAGCCTTCTTGGCTGCCTTATAACTTTCATGCTCTGCCTTTTCTGCCCCCATACCCTTTGCCTTCTGCCACTCCTTGAACTTCTTCCTCTTCTCGTCAATCTTCTTTCCAACTTCATCATCCCACCACCATGTTTCCGAGTGCCTCGGTGGTCCTTTTGTCCATCCACATACCTCACCAACGGCTCCCAACAGACTATGTTTCATTGACATCCAACCACTTTCAAGCTCAACCACATCATCCTCTACCATACTCAGCCTCTCTTTTAATGCCTCCCTCACTGTCACCTCTTTCAACCTCCACACCTTCATTCTCGGTTGGTACTTCACCCGCCGAGCTCTCCTTGCACCTTTCACCCTTATGTCGCAGACAACCAAGTGGTGCTGTGAAACAGCCTCCTCCCCCGGGATCGCCTTTGTGTCCCGGAGGTGCCCCCTATCTCGCCTACGCACCAGCAGGTAGTCAACAGTTGTCGTCGACCCACCTGACGTGTATGTAACAAGCTTATTATCCTCTTTCTGGAACTGAGTATTACAAATCAGCAAACTCCAAAATCCTTTCACCTTCTCCATTTCTCACACCATATCCGTAACCTCCATGAACTCCCTCAAAACCGTCCATACTCCTTCCCACATGTCCATTTAGGTCTCCTCCTACCACAACAACTTCCTCATCTTTCATGTTTTCCATCAGCTTCTCTATCGCACACCAGAACTTGCCCTTCTCTTCATCGCTCCGACCGACCCGCGGAGCATATCCCGAGATGACGTTCACCAAGAGCTTTCCAATCATCATTTTCACCATCATCAACCTATCACTCACTCTGGTCACACTCACCACACTGTCTACAAACTCCTCAGAAAACAGGACACCAACACTATTCACGCCCTCCGGGCACCCTTGCCACACAACCTTGTATTTCTGTCCCTGCCTACCCTTCACCATTCTCACACCACTTCCCTTCCATCTCGTCTCCTGCACACAACATATGTCCACTCTTCTTCTGACCAATACTTCCACCACTTCTCCTAATCTCCCTGTCATTGTCCCTACATTCC
>NW_027620155.1:0-10000 GCF_964187855.1 Myxine glutinosa
AACATAAAGTTTTTTTAATGAAAAATAATGCAGATGTATAACAATCCACCAATGCAAGTTCAGAAATGAATGCAGATCCTTTACTTTGCGATACAAACGCAATTCCCGCCATTTCCACTCACGATCGAGGGCCTCCACAGTGACCGCGCCTCTTCTTCCTCATACAACTTCGTCTCACTTCTTTCACTCAAAATGCACGAAATTCTGCCCGCATGAAATTATGTAGAGGCCTCGTCGGGGGGATATAAGGTAGATAAGGAAGGCGTTTGTAACAGAAGAATCAAATAAAAGTGGAAGAACATAAGGAAATGGGAGCTATTCTGGACCCACAGCCAAACCCGACAAACCATTGCAATACACCCCGAACGTCTAGCGCCGCCACAAACTACACCATGGAATTGCAGCTGGCGTGGTTTTTTTAAACCATTGATAATTAAATAAAACCGTAGCCTATAACCACCGGGATTTTATGCTGATTCCGAATCTGTGTCTAAAACTTTTCTCCGATGTGTAGTTCTTGAGTTATAAGCGGACATCCAGACAGACACACACACACACAGACACTCTTCCTTTATATATATATATATATATATATATATATATATATATATATATATATTATATATATATATATTATATATATATTATATATATATATATATATATATATATATATATATATATATATATATAGTGTTGCAGTTTTGAGTTTGTACAATAAAGGTTAATTCCCCCTCATAGTTTAGTCACACTACAACACGTAGCCTCGCGATAGTTCAGTTATTTCTTAGTAAATGTAAGCATAGTCCTTTTCCTGTGTTAGTTTTGCGTTGAGTAGAATAAGAGAGTTAGGTCCTTACATTGCTTATGCCGCCTCGATACTGTGGTTTTTGGCGCAAATTAACACGAGGGCAGGCCTGACAAGTCGAGACAAGACCGAAGGGAAGGTGGAGGAGACGCCGACGGTAAGAGCGAGCGCCAATCAGGGCTCGAAGGGAGTGGCTTAGCACTGCGTCAAAAAGCGTGGTTAGAACATTCTATGGGGCTAAGGGTGTGGCAATAAAAGCCTTTGCGCAAAGCCCCCACCCGAGTAGTTATGGGAGAGGCGCTTGACGTAGTGAACAAGTTCTGAGGAGAGGTGCGCTTGAAAGAAGTAAAACGAGTTCTGGGGAGAGAGGCGCTTGAACAGTTAAACACTCGGTTGAGCTTGAGGAAAACCCTCGATTGAGTTACGCGATGTGAAAACGCGCCGCTGATTAACAGCGCTGTGAGGAACCACCGAGCCGCTCGCGAGAGACACGTATATTCTCCGCTGCCCTGCCTTGACTGTGTTTCGAGAGATGCGCTGCAAGGATCCCTCCCGCCAACCTGCTTGCCTTCATCGAGGGACGTGCTGTGACCGGGGAGGGCCACGCCGGCGAAGCTGTTTTTCCTGGACGACCAAGCCGGCGCGTTCAGCGCATGAACCATTTCCTTCTTTCATTTCCCCCTGTGAGTGTGAACGGGCCCGTGTCTGGGTTTAAGCTAAGACTGTATAAGACTGCCCTTGTATCTCCGCTTTCTACCGAATCATTGTAAATAATAATTAAATCGTGTTATTCCTTTGATTCTACCGCTTTTGTGTTTTCCATCATTGACTTAGCGTGGTAACCCTGGTGTTGGGCTCGCGGCTAGGGTGCCGGCTTAGGATCCTGGGTTCGAATCCCGGTCGAGCGCTGAATTAACGCCAGGGGGGTTGACTCAGCCTGTCATCCTTCCGAGGTCGGCTAATTGAGTACCAGTTCACTGGTAATTCCCTGTTTGTCGTTAAAGGCGGCAAAAGGTTGGCGTCAGGAAGGGCATCCGGCCGTAAAACATTGCTTCAAAAAGGGGACCAAAAAACAACAATAACCACGGTTCCCGAAAAAGGCCAACCCCTGCTTTGCGGGGAAAAATGGCCTCTAAAGGTGGGTTCTTTAAAATTTATATATACTTAGCGTGGTACGAATAATTATCGCTTTAATATCGGGTCTCCAATACCAGGTAACTGCACGGACCATGTGGTACGCCATCCGCTCGGACGTACTCAATTATGCATGGTTCGTGCGAGGCTTGATCCCTGCTTCCGCGGCGGCGTGAGTACTTAGGTACGTGCGAACATCGTCCCGAAACCCTGTCTCGCGTCCGACCGGAAGTGGCGACTCAAGGCTCTTGGTTGGCGGCGACCCAAAAAGAACAAGTGGCTTAATCTCCCCTTGGTAAGGGCAGGAGGGTCGCACGAAAACTGTAACAATATATTGTTACGGATTCGTCACTTCCGCCTTTGTGTTATTATGTACCTGTAAGATTTTTAGTTTCAGGTAATATTGTTAAGATTTTTGTGTGAAATGGAGATGACTTTGGTAAAGAGGTAAAAATAAATGTTTGTGAAGGAAAAAGGAAAACGCGGGCAACGAAACCAGAAGAGGAGCAGAGGAGGAGATCGGCAGGGGAGAGGAGACAGCTATGAGTCGCATTGAGGCTGCGAGCGAATTTTTTGATATTGGTCGCGAATGAGTTGAGGCTTCCCGTGAAAGGGATTCCTGCGACATCGTCCATATTGCGATTGCAATAAAACCTACGTTTCAGGTTTTATCACCAAGTGTGAGCTATTGCTGGAGGAAAGCAAATGCCTCCATTATAGGCCGATCGGCCATTTTTTTCTTGAGGAGGCCGCCTGCTGCTGGTGCTTCGTGCTTTGTCGTTGGGTGCCATATCTACCTCATCGTGTTGATTGCCGTTGGTTTCCATATCGGCTCAATTCCATATCAACCTCTCACCTCATAACTCCTCATCCACAGCCACGCCAATATCTGCCTATTGATTTGCCGTTCTGCACGATTTCGACCTTCAACCAGCGTGGGGATCCGTGCACGGACTTTGGAGAATGTTACATTCCACTTCACGTTTGGCGTATCGTGAGTTTATTGCTTTGAGAGCATTGGGAATGATAGAACCATCATATGTATTGTTCATTTGATGCAAGTGATATTTTCATGGTACTTTCTTTAAGAGTGTTATTATTGTGTTTGTGAGAGTTCTTAATACAATTACTTATTTTGTTCTACACAATTGCATTGGTGGGTTTTGCCATGGTTTATTAGAACACTCAAAGTAACAAATCTTTCTGTAGTGTTCCCACTCGAGACTCTGAGGGGCACCGTAACTGGAGTTTGGGAGGTAACACGTAACAATATATATACAGGGGGCTGCAAAAGTAGGTATACAGTAATGAAAAACAAAAACATGCGCACAAACGTATTTTATTGATTATACAAGCATATCAATAATAACATATCAATAATAAACATATGAATAATAAACATATTAATCCCTCAAATGTTGAAACTGTTTGCCCCTGGCATTCACACACTTCACTAGTCGAGGTATGGACACCCATGCACACTCTGGCACAAAGGTCTTTATCAGCATCAATTTCCTGGCAAGCCTCCCATATGAACTGAATCATGGCATCAACAGAACGTGGCTTGCGTGCGAAAACTCCTGTCTTTTACACATCCCCAGAAAAAGGAGTCCATAGGGGTGAGATCCGGCGAACGTGGTGGCCAGTCAACGGCTCCCGACGTCCAATCCTTACTGTATACCTACTTTTGCAGCCCCCTGTGTGTGTGTGTGTGTGTGTATATGTATATATATATATCTATATAAAACACAGTTTGTGTGTGTGTGTTGTGTGTGTGTGTGTGTGTAAATGTTACCGATAGACTCCTAAACGGAGCGAGGCTTACAGTGCTTGATATTTGACATAGACATGGCCATTGAGCCTGGACGAACATGGCCGAACTCAAATATTTGACGATCCATGTTTTTTATTCATATTTACCTCAGCGCATTTCAGCGAAGTACCCGCTAATCTCAGCCGGTTCCAGAGCAGCTCGCTGATTCGCTCAGAGCGATCACGTGATGTCCATCCCGTCACACGTCACACGTTTTTTCACCTTTTATGCGATTGTGTTTTGTATCGAATTTTGTGCGATATGAATTAAATGTCTTTGAAACAGCTGTGAAACGTCTTTCCACAACTCTTCCGTAACCGATTGGAGCAGTTTATTGCCGCACAAAACGAGATCCGCGAAGCGAGTTGGTCGAGTCGTGCTGACCAAGATGGCGACACGGCGGCTTCACTTTTCACGGAGTATGAGCGTTCTATATATTTTCAATTCAGTGCGCCCGTGATTTGTGGCATAGACATGACCATTGGGCCTTCACGGTGTAATTTAGTGCGAGGCTATTGTCCGAGTGAGCTTGAGTCGAGAGGGCGAATGTACGGGTTGGTAATGTACGGGTCTCCCTTCCCCGCCCGGCAACGCCGGTACTGGAGGACGTCACAGGATCGGTGAGTCTCCAAAATCCGCTTCGTGCTGTTGCGAATATGCAGGACTATGTCCGATTGTTGTGCTGCTCTCCGACCATGAGAACTGCAACGTCATTGTTGACTGGCCATCCCCTTCCCTCCCCCCTTCGTCCCCCCTTCCCTTCTCCCTCCCCCTCCATTTTCCCCCTCCCCCTCCATTCTCCCCTCCCCTCCCCTCCCCCACCCTTCTCCCTCCCCCCTCTTCTCCCCTCCCCCCCTATACCCCTCCCACCCAGCAATGCCGGGTACTTCTGCCGGGTCCCCCCCTCCCCCCCATCCCTCTCCCTCCCCCCCCCTCTTCTCCCCTCTCCCTCTTCTCCCCTCCCCTCAATGCCGGGTACTTCTGCTAGTATACACACACACACACACACACACACACACACACACACACACACACACACACACACACACACACACACACACACACACAGACACACACACACACACACACCACACGTTTCTGCGTCTTCGCGGTTGATAAAATGCGACCCGTTTCCCTATTCGCAGAAAAGTGTCCTGCAAATTCACAGTTTTTCGGGGGTGCAAGTTAATTTTTTCATGAGCTGCGAGCTTGACATATTTATAAAACCCATCTTTCACCAGCCATGCACAAAGAAGCTGGACATAGGCAAAAAACATCTTCTACGAGCCACGAGCATGACCTGTACTACATTCACTGCCATGCGCTTTGCGTTTTCATCGAACTTCGCAGATTATCATCACGGTTTGTTCCTGTCTATTCACGGATTTTCACGACTCTGGAACCAATCCCCACCTTTTCCATTGAAACAATGCCTCGCCATTCACAATTCGTGGCATTTCCCAGGAACGTATTACTATATATATATACAGTCACGTGAAAAAGTAAGTACACCGCATGTAAAGTTTTGACTTTTTCAACATATTTCAACATACAGCTATTTGATCTTCATTTCAACAATATTGATAGATAAAGGTGATATGACATAACAAATATCATGAAACATTTACATTTTGTAGTCCATTGTATAATTTAAATAAACAAATGCAAATTTCGCCTGTGGAAAAAGCAAGTACACCCTTGGCTCTAATATGTGGTATTGCCCCCTTTGGCAGAAACTACCTCAAGTAGGTGTTTCTTACAACTGTCTACCAGTCTCTGACATCGACTGGGAGAAATTTTTGCCCACTCCTCCATGCAGAATTCTTTCAGCTGTGCGATATTTGAGGGGTTTCTTGCATGCACAGCTCGTTTCAAATCCCCCCACAACATCTCGATGGGATTTAGATCCGGGCTTTGACTTGGCCATTCCAGAACCCTCCATTTCTTACTTTTCAGCCATTCCTTGGTGGATTTACTGTTATGTTTAGGGTCATTGTCAAGTTGCAAGGTCCACCTTCGGTTGAGCTTCAACTTTCCGACAGATGGCCTCACATTATCCTCAAGCACCTGCTGGTACAATGAAGAATTCATAGTGGATTATATGATGGTGAGCTGCCCAGGCCCTGATGCAGCAAAGCTGCCCCAAACCATAATATTTCCCACCACAATATTTTGCAGTTGGTATCAGGTTCTTGTGGTCAAATGCTGCCTTTGGTTTTCGCCAAACATGTCTTCTGGTACTGTGGCCAAATAGCTCTACCGTTGACTCATCTGTCCAGAGCACATTGTTCCAGAAGTGCTGGTCTTTGCCTTGGTGTTCATTGGCAAACTTTAGTGTTGCCCTGATGTTCTTTCTGGACAGCAAAGGTTTCCTCCTGGCACACCTCCCATGTTGATCAAATTTGTGCAGCCTCTTTCTAATGGTGGACTCCTGCACTTTGACATCAACAGTGGCAAGAGCTACCTGTAGGTCCCGTGATAACATTCTGAGGTTCTTAGAGACTTCTTTCAGCATCTTGCGGTCTGCTCTCGGGCTGAACTTGCTTGGGCGGCCTGGTAGGGCGGGTCATACTCAGGTGCCAAAATGAATCTGAAGGAAATCCTAACATGACAGGTGTCTATATTATGTTTTTTAATGGGGAATTCAAATATGAGTTTATTTTTTTGGATAGGATAACTCTAACCAACATCAATTTGTATTTCTAAATTGCCAATTTTACCCTTTCGAACCCCTTTATAAGATATTAAAAGATATAAGGGAAATCATTCAAATTGACACAGCCAAATCAAATGTACATATTTATTAACAGGTGAACTGCATGTATATCACTGGTTACAATTACAAAGATCAATCTCCTTACTTCTTGAACTTTACCAGGTTGCACAAGTCCTGCTTTGACTCATTCTTGGACATCAGCCTCCTGCTGGTCTCCTGAGCCCTGATGCCTCCATCCCTCTTTTCCTGTGAGAAGTACTTAGCAGAAGCCTCAGTCACCATTTTAACAACCCTCTCAATGCTTTGTGTGTGGCAAGGCCAGTTGAGCACCTCCATGGGGGTGTTGATGAAGTTCTTCACCTCCGAGGTGCTTGGGGAGCAGGTGAGAGGTGGCTCTGACACACCTTATGACCAGCTGATCAAGTTACCAATGCTGGAAGCATCACAGTTGATGTCAGGTGTCTTTCTGGTCCTGACAGAGGAGTCCCCCAGCTGAGTGTCTGGGTCCCCCTCTCCCCTGATGACCAGGATTCCCTCCACCCCCTCAGTCCTCTCCTTCTGATCCTCAGAGCACAGCAGTGTTTGGAGGATGGTTTCTCCTTCTGATCCTCAGAGCACAGCAATGTTTGGAGGATGGCTTCACTGTGGGCATACCAAGCAGATCTTCTCACAGTCGGCATCACAAGGTCCAGCACCTCCTTCCTCTGGGACTTGAGGCAGTCCAGCTTAAACAAGATGTGCCTAGGCCCTTCGATCCAGGAGTGCTTGACTTTCACGTTGAACCAATATGGATAATACACTCCAATGATTAATTCCACAATGAATTGCAGATTCTTCCGGTTCTTTCCTTTCAGTCCATGCTTTGACACCCAGAGCCTGAGAAGTCTGTTCGCTGTGGTGAGCCAGCGGCTGTGGTTTACTGGTCCGATCTCCACTAGAGCCAGCCTTGCAGGAAGCATTCCATCCCTGAATGCACAGACAATTTTATAGCCATAGTGTTGATCAGTTGAGAGATCTTCAATGGCCTTGTCAGACAGCTTGATCAGTGGAGGGCCAACAAAGATCCGGGTGAAGTTTGGATTGATATCCAAGTCTGTAGCAGAAGCAAGGAGCTTTCGTATTGGCCCGGAAAATGTGTTGTCTGACAGAGTAGGGCCATCAAGGTGAACAATGAGATGGCGCAGCGGAGGTTCACCAGTGTGCAGGTTGCACACCAACCAGACCAGCTTTCTCCCCAGGTGCAGCTCCAGCTTCCGCATTACTCCAGCTTTCACACCAGTGTTGACATTTGTTGAGTCTCCTCCAATGGCCCACAAGGTCTTATCAAAACCCCTCTCTTTCAGCCAGGCAAACAGGACCTTAGCAATCTGCTCCGCATGTGACTCCTCCTTAGTTGCTTTCTCTGGGGTAAAGTGGAACAGATAGTAGCTACCAGGCTCACCAACAACACTATAGTGTTCTTCCTTGATCTTTGCAGGAAAAGATTGGTCACTGCCCTCAGCTTCCATCATCACATTGGTCAGGTCAATCCGCCCATCAAAGAGGATGCAGGAGATCCCCCCCTCCTCCCTGCACTTCTCATCAAACTCTTCCCCCAGCTCTGTCATCAACTTCTCCTGTGCTCTATTGACCTTGTTCTTATCAATCACTTTACTTGTATTGTCTTCTGTGATGATTCCTGCATCAATCAGAGCTGCAGTTGCTATCGCTGCAGTTGGCCTCAGCCCTATGCCATACCTTACACGAGCAAGGGCAATGTTTGGAATCTCATCATAGTTTTTCTGGACCTTTGCTGAAGCTGCAGGCTCAGTGTCAGTTTCAGGGAAGAGCTCAACTTCAGTGACAAACTCATCTTAAGCACCACTTCTCTCCAATTCCAGATCCTCATCACCATCTGACAAAAATCTCTCAACATCCTTCCTGGCTGCCTTCTCTGCTGCTGCAGCATTTTCCTCTTTGCTCCTTCTCCTTTTCTCTGCATTCTTTTTATTTTCCTGCCTTTCCAATCTCCTCACCTGTCTCTTGTGCTCTGGCAGATCAGGGCTCCCCATTTGGTAGGGTCCTTTACTTCCAACCTTCTCTTTCTGTCCCTTGATGTAGGCAAGATCTTTCACAGGAATCATTTTCTCTCTGCTGCAGGAACACTAGATCTAGTGGGCTTGCAGGAACACTAGTGGGCTTGGATCACACAGCCCTCACCGGCCTCTCAGCCTCCCCCCTCATAACTGGTAATCTGACACTTGCAAGTCAAAATATCAAATAACTTGTCTAACTTGACAATGAACCTCTCTTTGGCATCAAGTTTGCCCTTCCAAGAGAAAACTTCACTGCCTGATTCCAGACCTCCTTGAGCTTGGACATGATGGTCACCTTTTCATTGCTAACAGGAGACTTGAAAAGAGCATTAGCTTTGCTCCACTGACAAATCAGACCAGGGTAGAAGTCAGACACGAGCTGGTCCACTGGGTAGTTCCTCCTGTCATCTTCACTTTGCTCCCTCAAGTAGATGCCATACCTCAGGATATCCCTCACAGTTGGCAGTTCAGACACCAACAGCTCCTGCCCAGTGCCAACAAGATTACTTAAATGAGAACTTGATTTCATCCTTGTTCTGACTTGAGCCATTTTTAGTAGTTCACACTGAAATAAAAACAACAATACACAGGTAAGTATCCACTACAGACAGATATTAAGGTATTACACAGGTATTACAGAAAACCATCAAAATATTCACTTCACAGGTCACTATTTTCCTTCACATGTAACTCAGGCTAGCAATAGGTAAGTACACAAATCAATTAACAAATATAATATAAAACAAGGTAATTTACATCTAAAATTATTACCTATTTGTTCCTCAGGTTCATAATCAAAAACGTACTTACTGGCAATGCCATAAGAAGAGAAGAGAAGACGGATGGATAAGGATTGCCAACCTCCTCAACATCGAGCTTTCAGCAACAAGATGGCTACAACTGTGGTCCCAACAGGAAGTTACCAAAATAAAAGCCCTAACTTCAAAATAAAAAACGTCTCTGTTTTTCCAGAAGAATTGCAAAATAATCAAAATTTTAATAATAGTCAACTGCAAATTGATGTAGGTTAGGGTTATCAGAATTTTAAAAAAACCTCAGATTTGTGTTCTACACACCAAAATACGTAATATGAACATCCATCTCGATTGATTTACAAAAAAAAAAAAATATGGCCCACCCTAGCAGCCTGGCCTGAACTAGTTGGCAGTTGTTTGAAATCTTCTCCACTTGTAGATGATCTTCCGGACAGTCGAATGATTGATTTCAAATTGTTTGGAGATATTTTTAAATTCCTTCCCAGACTTGTAGGCATCTATAACCTTCTTTCTGAAGGCCTCAGAGAGCTCTTTTGATCTAGGCATGGTGACGCCACACACTTCAACAACAAAGAGCAAACCAAACTAAATGTCTGAGCTTTAAATAAGACAGGTACACCTCCAAGATCCTCTCCAACGATGTTCTAATCATTTGCACCTGAGCTGGTGCACCTGATT
>NW_027620156.1:0-14488 GCF_964187855.1 Myxine glutinosa
GTATTTCCCACACTAATACAAGTGCAAAAGTGGTTTCCTGCACCAACACAAGTGCGAAAAGTGGTTTTCAACACTAACACAAGTGCGAAAAGTGGTTTTTCAACACTATCACAAGTGCAAAAAGTGTTTTTTCCACACTAATACAAGTGCAAAAGTGGTTTCCTGCACCAACACAAGTGCGAAAAGTGGTTTTTCAACACTAATACAAGTGCGAAAAGTGGTTTTTCAACACTAACACAAGTGCGAAAAGTGGTTTTTTCCACACTAATACAAGTGCAAAAATGGTTTCCTGCACCAACACAAGTGCGAAAAGTGGTTTTTCAACACTAATACAAGTGCGAAAAGTGGTTTTTCAACACTATCACAAGTGCAAAAAGTGTATTTTCCACACTAATACAAGTGCAAAAAGTGTTTTTTCCACACTAATACAAGTGCAAAAGTGGTTTCCTGCACCAACACAAGTGCGAAAAGTGGTTTTTCAACACTAACACAAGTGCGAAAAGTGGTTTTTCAACACTATCACAAGTGCAAAAAGTGTTTTTTCCACACTAATACAAGTGCAAAAGTGGTTTCCTGCACCAACACAAGTGCGAAAAGTGGTTTTTCAACACTAACACAAGTGCAAAAGTGGTTTCCTGCACCAACCCAAGTGCGAAAAGTGGTTTTTCAACACTAACACAAGTGCGAAAAGTGGTTTTTCAACACTATCACAAGTGCAAAAAGTGTTTTTTCCACACTAATACAAGTGCAAAAGTGGTTTCCTGCACCAACACAAGTGCGAAAAGTGGTTTTTCAACACTAACACAAGTGCGAAAAGTGGTTTTTCAACACTAACACAAGTGCGAAAAGTGGTTTTTCAACACTAACACAAGTGCAAAAGTGGTTTCCTGCACCAACACAAGTGCGAAAAGTGGTTTTTCAACACTAACACAAGTGCGAAAAGTGGTTTTTCAACACTAACACAAGTGCGAAAAGTGTTTTTTCCACACTAATACAAGTGCAAAAGTGGTTTCCTGCACCAACACAAGTGCGAAAAGTGGTTTTTCAACACTAACACAAGTGCGAAAAGTGGTTTTTCAACACTAACACAAGTGCGAAAAGTGGTTTCCTGCACCAACACAAGTGCGAAAAGTGGTGTCCTGCACCAATACAAGTGCGAAAAGTGTTTTTTCAACACTAACACAAGTGCGAAAAGTGGTTTTTCAACACTATCACAAGTGCAAAAAGTGTTTTTTCCACACTAATACAAGTGCAAAAGTGGTTTCCTGCACCAACACAAGTGCGAAAAGTGGTTTTTTCAACACTATCACAAGTGCAAAAAGTGTATTTTCCACACTAATACAAGTGCAAAAGTGGTTTCCTGCACCAACACAAGTGCGAAAACTGGTTTTTCAACACTAACTCAAGTGCGAAAAGTGGTTTTTCAACACTAACACAAGTGCGAAAAGTGTTTTTTCCACACTAATACAAGTGCAAAAGTGGTTTCCTGCACCAACACAAGTGCGAGGAGTGGTTTTTCAACACTAACACAAGTGCGAAAAGTGGTTTCCTGCACCAACACAAGTGCGAAAAGTGGTGTCCTGCACCAATACAAGTGCGAAAAGTGTTTTTTCAACACTAACACAAGTGCGAAAAGTGGTTTTTCAACACTATCACAAGTGCAAAAAGTGTTTTTTCCACACTAATACAAGTGCAAAAGTGGTTTCCTGCACCAACACAAGTGCGAAAAGTGGTTTTTCAACACTATCACAAGTGCAAAAAGTGTATTTTCCACACTAATACAAGTGCAAAAGTGGTTTCCTGCACCAACACAAGTGCGAAAACTGGTTTTTCAACACTAACACAAGTGCGAAAGTGGTTTTTCAACACTAACACAAGTGCGAAAAGTGTTTTTTCCACACTAATACAAGTGCAAAAGTGGTTTACTGCACCAACACAAGTGCGAAAAGTGGTTTTTCAACACTATCACAAGTGCAAAAAGTGTTTTTTTCCACACTAATACAAGTGCAAAAGTGGTTTCCTGCACCAACACAAGTGCGAAAAGTGGTTTTTCAACACTAACACAAGTGCGAAAAGTGGTTTTTCAACACTAACACAAGTGCGAAAAGTGGTTTTACCACACTAATACAAGTGCAAAAGTGGTTTCCTGCAACAACACCAGTGCGAAAAGTGGTTTTTCCACACTAACACAAGTGCGAAAAGTGGTTTTTCAACACTATCACAAGTGCAAAAAGTGTTTTTTCCACACTAATACAAGTGCAAAAGTGGTTTCCTGCACCACACAAGTGCAAAAGTGGTTTTTCAGCACTAACACAAGTGCGAAAAGTGGTTTTTCAACACTAACACAAGTGCGAAAAGTGGTTTTTCAACACTATCACAAGTGCAAAAAGTGTTTTTTCCACACTAATACAAGTGCAAAAGTGGTTTCCTGCACCAACACAAGTGCGAAAAGTGGTTTTTCAACACCAACACAAGTGCGAAAAGTGGTTTTTCAACACTAACACAAGTGCGAAAAGTGGTTTTTCAACACTAACACAAGTGCGAAAAGTGGTTTTTCAACACTAACACAAGTGCGAAAAGTGGTTTTTCAACACTAACACAAGTGCGAAAAGTGGTTTTACCACACGAATACAAGTGCAAAAGTGGTTTCCTGCACCAACACCAGTGCGAAAAGTGGTTTTTCAACACTAACACAAGTGCGAAAAGTGGTTTTTCAACACTATCACAAGTGCAAAAAGTGTTTTTTCCACACTAATACAAGTGCAAAAGTGGTTTCCTGCACCAACACAAGTGCAAAAGTGGTTTTTCAACACTAACACAAGTGCGAAAAGTGTTTTTCAACACTAACACAAGTGCGAAAAGTGGTTTTTCAACACTAACACAAGTGCGAAAAGTGCTTTTTCCACACTAATACAAGTGCAAAAGTGGTTTCCTGCACTAATACAAGTGCAAAAGTGGTTTTTCAACACCAACACAAGTGCGAAAAGTGGTTTTTCAACACTAACACAAGTGCGAAAAGTGCTTTTTCAACACTAACACAAGTGCGAAAAGTGGTTTTTCCACACTAATACAAGTGCAAAAGTGGTTTCCTGCACCAACACAAGTGCGAAAAGTGTTTTTTCAACACTAACACAAGTGCGAAAAGTGGTTTTTCAACACTATCACAAGTGCAAAAAGTGTTTTTTCCACACTAATACAAGTGCAAAAGTGGTTTCCTGCACCAACACAAGTGCGAAAAGTGGTTTTTCAACACTAACACAAGTGCGAAAAGTGGTTTTTCAACACTATGACAAGTGCGAAAAGTGGTTTTTCCACACTAATACAAGTGCAAAAGTGGTTTCCTGCACCAACACAAGTGCGAAAAGTGGTTTTTCAACACTAACACAAGTGCGAAAAGTGGTTTTTCAACACTATCACAAGTGCGAAAAGTGGTTTTTCCACACTAATACAAGTGCAAAAGTGGTTTCCTGCACCAACACAAGTGCGAAAAGTGGTTTTTCAACACGAACACAAGTGCGAAAAGTGGTTTTTCAACACTATCACAAGTGCAAAAAGTGTTTTTTCCACACTAATACAAGTGCAAAAGTGGTTTCCTGCACCAACACAAGTGCGAAAAGTGGTTTTTCAACACTAACACAAGTGCGAAAAGTGGTTTTTCAACACTAACACAAGTGCGAAAAGTGGTTTTGCCACACTAATACAAGTGCAAAAGTGGTTTCCTGCACCAACACAAGTGCGAAAAGTGGTTTTTCAACACTAACACAAGTGCGAAAAGTGGTTTTTCAACACTATCACAAGTGCAAAAAGTGTATTTTCCACACTAATACAAGTGCAAAAGTGGTTTCCTGCACCAACACAAGTGCGAAAAGTGGTTTTCAACACTAACACAAGTGCGAAAAGTGGTTTTTCAACACTATCACAAGTGCAAAAAGTGTTTTTTCCACACTAATACAAGTGCAAATGTGGTTTCCTGCACCAACACAAGTGCGAAAAGTGGTTTTTCAACACTAATACAAGTGCGAAAAGTGGTTTTTCAACACTATCACAAGTGCAAAAAGTGTTTTTTCCACACTAATACAAGTGCAAAAGTGGTTTCCTGCACCAACACAAGTGCGAAAAGTGGTTTTTCAACACTAACACAAGTGCGAAAAGTGGTTTTTCAACACTAACACAAGTGCGAAAAGTGGTTTTGCCACACTAATACAAGTGCAAAAGTGGTTTCCTGCACCAACACAAGTGCGAAAAGTGGTTTTTCAACACTAACGCAAGTGCGAAAAGTGGTTTTTCAACACTATCACAAGTGCAAAAAGTGTATTTCCCACACTAATACAAGTGCAAAAGTGGTTTCCTGCACCAACACAAGTGCGAAAAGTGGTTTTCAACACTAACACAAGTGCGAAAAGTGGTTTTTCAACACTATCACAAGTGCAAAAAGTGTTTTTTCCACACTAATACAAGTGCAAAAGTGGTTTCCTGCACCAACACAAGTGCGAAAAGTGGTTTTTCAACACTAATACAAGTGCGAAAAGTGGTTTTTCAACACTAACACAAGTGCGAAAAGTGGTTTTTCCACACTAATACAAGTGCAAAAATGGTTTCCTGCACCAACACAAGTGCGAAAAGTGGTTTTTCAACACTAATACAAGTGCGAAAAGTGGTTTTTCAACACTATCACAAGTGCAAAAAGTGTATTTTCCACACTAATACAAGTGCAAAAAGTGTTTTTTCCACACTAATACAAGTGCAAAAGTGGTTTCCTGCACCAACACAAGTGCGAAAAGTGGTTTTTCAACACTAACACAAGTGCGAAAAGTGGTTTTTCAACACTATCACAAGTGCAAAAAGTGTTTTTTCCACACTAATACAAGTGCAAAAGTGGTTTCCTGCACCAACACAAGTGCGAAAAGTGGTTTTTCAACACTAACACAAGTGCAAAAGTGGTTTCCTGCACCAACCCAAGTGCGAAAAGTGGTTTTTCAACACTAACACAAGTGCGAAAAGTGGTTTTTCAACACTATCACAAGTGCAAAAAGTGTTTTTTCCACACTAATACAAGTGCAAAAGTGGTTTCCTGCACCAACACAAGTGCGAAAAGTGGTTTTTCAACACTAACACAAGTGCGAAAAGTGGTTTTTCAACACTAACACAAGTGCGAAAAGTGGTTTTTCAACACTAACACAAGTGCAAAAGTGGTTTCCTGCACCAACACAAGTGCGAAAAGTGGTTTTTCAACACTAACACAAGTGCGAAAAGTGGTTTTTCAACACTAACACAAGTGCGAAAAGTGTTTTTTCCACACTAATACAAGTGCAAAAGTGGTTTCCTGCACCAACACAAGTGCGAAAAGTGGTTTTTCAACACTAACACAAGTGCGAAAAGTGGTTTTTCAACACTAACACAAGTGCGAAAAGTGGTTTCCTGCACCAACACAAGTGCGAAAAGTGGTGTCCTGCACCAATACAAGTGCGAAAAGTGTTTTTTCAACACTAACACAAGTGCGAAAAGTGGTTTTTCAACACTATCACAAGTGCAAAAAGTGTTTTTTCCACACTAATACAAGTGCAAAAGTGGTTTCCTGCACCAACACAAGTGCGAAAAGTGGTTTTTCAACACTATCACAAGTGCAAAAAGTGTATTTTCCACACTAATACAAGTGCAAAAGTGGTTTCCTGCACCAACACAAGTGCGAAAACTGGTTTTTCAACACTAACTCAAGTGCGAAAAGTGGTTTTTCAACACTAACACAAGTGCGAAAAGTGTTTTTTCCACACTAATACAAGTGCAAAAGTGGTTTCCTGCACCAACACAAGTGCGAAAAGTGGTTTTTCAACACTATCACAAGTGCAAAAAGTGTTTTTTCCACACTAATACAAGTGCAAAAGTGGTTTCCTGCACCAACACAAGTGCGAAAAGTGGTTTTTCAACACTAACACAAGTGCGAAAAGTGGTTTTTCAACACTAACACAAGTGCGAAAAGTGGTTTTACCACACTAATACAAGTGCAAAAGTGGTTTCCTGCAACAACACCAGTGCGAAAAGTGGTTTTTCCACACTAACACAAGTGCGAAAAGTGGTTTTTCAACACTATCACAAGTGCAAAAAGTGTTTTTTCCACACTAATACAAGTGCAAAAGTGGTTTCCTGCACCACACAAGTGCAAAAGTGGTTTTTCAGCACTAACACAAGTGCGAAAAGTGGTTTTTCAACACTAACACAAGTGCGAAAAGTGGTTTTTCAACACTATCACAAGTGCAAAAAGTGTTTTTTCCACACTAATACAAGTGCAAAAGTGGTTTCCTGCACCAACACAAGTGCGAAAAGTGGTTTTTCAACACCAACACAAGTGCGAAAAGTGGTTTTTCAACACTAACACAAGTGCGAAAAGTGGTTTTTCAACACTAACACAAGTGCGAAAAGTGGTTTTTCCACACTAATACAAGTGCAAAAGTGGTTTCCTGCACCAACACAAGTGCGAAAAGTGGTTTTTCAACACTAACACAAGTGCAAAAGTGGTTTCCTGCACCAACCCAAGTGCGAAAAGTGGTTTTTCAACACTAACACAAGTGCGAAAAGTGGTTTTTCAACACTATCACAAGTGCAAAAAGTGTTTTTTCCACACTAATACAAGTGCAAAAGTGGTTTCCTGCACCAACACAAGTGCGAAAAGTGGTTTTTCAACACTAACACAAGTGCGAAAAGTGGTTTTTCAACACTATCACAAGTGCAAAAAGTGTTTTTTCCACACTAATACAAGTGCAAAAGTGGTTTCCTGCACCAACACAAGTGCGAAAAGTGGTTTTTCAACACTAACACAAGTGCAAAAGTGGTTTCCTGCACCAACCCAAGTGCGAAAAGTGGTTTTTCAACACTAACACAAGTGCGAAAAGTGGTTTTTCAACACTATCACAAGTGCAAAAAGTGTTTTTTCCACACTAATACAAGTGCAAAAGTGGTTTCCTGCACCAACACAAGTGCGAAAAGTGGTTTTTCAACACTAACACAAGTGCGAAAAGTGGTTTTTCAACACTAACACAAGTGCAAAAGTGGTTTCCTGCACCAACACAAGTGCGAAAAGTGGTTTTTCAACACTAACACAAGTGCGAAAAGTGGTTTTTCAACACTAACACAAGTGCGAAAAGTGTTTTTTCCACACTAATACAAGTGCAAAAGTGGTTTCCTGCACCAACACAAGTGCGAAAAGTGGTTTTTCAACACTAACACAAGTGCGAAAAGTGGTTTTTCAACACTAACACAAGTGCGAAAAGTGGTTTCCTGCACCAACACAAGTGCGAAAAGTGGTGTCCTGCACCAATACAAGTGCGAAAAGTGTTTTTTCAACACTAACACAAGTGCGAAAAGTGGTTTTTCAACACTATCACAAGTGCAAAAAGTGTTTTTTCCACACTAATACAAGTGCAAAAGTGGTTTCCTGCACCAACACAAGTGCGAAAAGTGGTTTTTCAACACTATCACAAGTGCAAAAAGTGTATTTTCCACACTAATACAAGTGCAAAAGTGGTTTCCTGCACCAACACAAGTGCGAAAACTGG
The DNA here is from genome assembly GCF_964187855.1 of Myxine glutinosa. Lineage (NCBI taxonomy): Eukaryota > Metazoa > Chordata > Myxini > Myxiniformes > Myxinidae > Myxine > Myxine glutinosa. Next base: position 7,551 of record NW_027620156.1, read on the forward strand.
TTTTTCAACACTAACTCAAGTGCGAAAAGTGGTTTTTCAACACTAACACAAGTGCGAAAAGTGTTTTTTCCACACTAATACAAGTGCAAAAGTGGTTTCCTGCACCAACACAAGTGCGAGAAGTGGTTTTTCAACACTAACACAAGTGCGAAAAGTGGTTTCCTGCACCAACACAAGTGCGAAAAGTGGTGTCCTGCACCAATACAAGTGCGAAAAGTGTTTTTTCAACACTAACACAAGTGCGAAAAGTGGTTTTTCAACACTATCACAAGTGCAAAAAGTGTTTTTTCCACACTAATACAAGTGCAAAAGTGGTTTCCTGCACCAACACAAGTGCGAAAAGTGGTTTTTCAACACTATCACAAGTGCAAAAAGTGTATTTTCCACACTAATACAAGTGCAAAAGTGGTTTCCTGCACCAACACAAGTGCGAAAACTGGTTTTTCAACACTAACACAAGTGCGAAAGTGGTTTTTCAACACTAACACAAGTGCGAAAAGTGTTTTTTCCACACTAATACAAGTGCAAAAGTGGTTTACTGCACCAACACAAGTGCGAAAAGTGGTTTTTCAACACTATCACAAGTGCAAAAAGTGTTTTTTCCACACTAATACAAGTGCAAAAGTGGTTTCCTGCACCAACACAAGTGCGAAAAGTGGTTTTTCAACACTAACACAAGTGCGAAAAGTGGTTTTTCAACACTAACACAAGTGCGAAAAGTGGTTTTACCACACTAATATAAGTGCAAAAGTGGTTTCCTGCACCAACACCAGTGCGAAAAGTGGTTTTTCCACACTAACACAAGTGCGAAAAGTGGTTTTTCAACACTATCACAAGTGCAAAAAGTGTTTTTTCCACACTAATACAAGTGCAAAAGTGGTTTCCTGCACCACACAAGTGCAAAAGTGGTTTTTCAGCACTAACACAAGTGCGAAAAGTGGTTTTTCAACACTAACACAAGTGCGAAAAGTGGTTTTTCAACACTATCACAAGTGCAAAAAGTGTTTTTTCCACACTAATACAAGTGCAAAAGTGGTTTCCTGCACCAACACAAGTGCGAAAAGTGGTTTTTCAACACCAACACAAGTGCGAAAAGTGGTTTTTCAACACTAACACAAGTGCGAAAAGTGGTTTTACAACACTAACACAAGTGCGAAAAGTGGTTTTTCCACACTAATACAAGTGCAAAAGTGGTTTCCTGCACCAACACAAGTGCGAAAAGTGGTTTTTCAACACTAACACAAGTGCGAAAAGTGGTTTTTCAACACTATCACAAGTGCAAAAAGTGTTTTTTCCACACTAATACAAGTGCAAAAGTGGTTTCCTGCACCAACACAAGTGCGAAAAGTGGTTTTTCAACACTAACACAAGTGCGAAAAGTGGTTTTTCAACACTATGACAAGTGCAAAAAGTGTTTTTTCCACACTAATACAAGTGCAAAAGTGGTTTCCTGCACCAACACAAGTGCGAAAAGTGGTTTTTCAACACTAACACAAGTGCGAAAAGTGGTTTTTCAACACTAACACAAGTGCGAAAAGTGGTTTTTCCACACTAATACAAGTGCAAAAGTGGTTTCCTGCACCAACACAAGTGCGAAAAGTGGTTTTTCAACACTAACACAAGTGCGAAAAGTGGTTTTTCAACACTAACACAAGTGCGAAAAGTGGTTTTTCAACACTAACACAAGTGCAAAAAGTGGTTTTTCCACACTAATACAAGTGCAAAAGTGGTTTCCTGCACTAACCCAAGTGCGAAAAGTGGTTTTTCAACACTAACACAAGTGCGAAAAGTGGTTTTTCCACACTAATACAAGTGCAAAAGTGGTTTCCTGCACCAACACAAGTGCGAAAAGTGGTTTTTCAACACTAACACAAGTGCGAAAAGTGGTTTTTCAACACTATCACAAGTGCAAAAAGTGTATTTTCCACACTAATACAAGTGCAAAAGTGGTTTCCTGCACCAACACAAGTGCGAAAAGTGGTTTTTCAACACTATCACAAGTGCAAAAAGTGTTTTTTCCACACTAATACAAGTGCAAAAGTTGTTTTTCCACACTAATACAAGTGCAAAAGTGGTTTCCTGCACCAACCCAAGTGCGAAAAGTGGTTTTTCAACACTAACACAAGTGCGAAAAGTGGTTTTTCAACACTAACACAAGTGCGAAAAGTGGTTTTTCAACACTAACACAAGTGCGAAAAGTGGTTTTTCAACACTAACACAAGTGCAAAAAGTGGTTTTTCCACACTAATACAAGTGCAAAAGTGGTTTCCTGCACCAACCCAAGTGCGAAAAGTGGTTTTTCAACCCTAACACAAGTGCGAAAAGTGGTTTTTCCACACTAATACAAGTGCAAAAGTGGTTTCCTGCACCAACACAAGTGCGAAAAGTGGTTTTTCAACACTAACACAAGTGCGAAAAGTGGTTTTTCAACACTATCACAAGTGCAAAAAGTGTATTTTCCACACTAATACAAGTGCAAAAGTGGTTTCCTGCACCAACACAAGTGCGAAAAGTGGTTTTTCAACACTAACACAAGTGCGAAAAGTGGTTTTACCACACTAATACAAGTGCAAAAGTGGTTTCCTGCACCAACACAAGTGCAAAAGTGGTTTTTCAACACTAACACAAGTGCGAAAAGTGGTTTTTCAACACTAACACAAGTGCGAAAAGGGTTTTTTCCACACTAATACAAGTGCAAAAGTGGTTTCCTGCACCAACACAAGTGCGAAAAGTGGTTTTTCAACACTAACACAAGTGCGAAAAGTGGTTTTTCAACACTATCACAAGTGCAAAAAGTGTATTTTCCACACTAATACAAGTGCAAAAGTGGTTTCCTGCACCATCACAAGTGCGAAAAGTGGTTTTTCAATACTAATACAAGTGCGAAAAGTGATTTTTCAACACTAACACAAGTGCGAAAAGTGGTTTTTCCACACTAATACAAGTGCAAAAATGGTTTCCTGCACCAACAAAAGTGCGAAAAGTGGTTTTTCAACACTAACACAAGTGCGAAAAGTGGTTTTTCAACACTATCACAAGTGCAAAAAGTGTATTTTCCACACTAATACAAGTGCAAAAAGTGTTTTTTCCACACTAATACAAGTGCAAAAGTGGTTTGCTGCACCAAAACAAGTGCGAAAAGTGGTTTTTCAACACTAACACAAGTGCGAAAAGTGGTTTTTCAACACTATCACAAGTGCAAAAAGTGTTTTTTCCACACTAATACAAGTGCAAAAGTGGTTTCCTGCACCAACACAAGTGCGAAAAGTGGTTTTTCAACACTAACACAAGTGCAAAAGTGGTTTCCTGCACCAACCCAAGTGCGAAAAGTGGTTTTTCAACACTAACACAAGTGCGAAAAGTGGTTTTTCAACACTAACACAAGTGCGAAAAGTGGTTTTTCAACACTAACACAAGTGCAAAAGTGGTTTCCTGCACCAACACAAGTGCGAAAAGTGGTTTTTCAACACTAACACAAGTGCGAAAAGTGGTTTTTCAACACTAACACAAGTGCGAAAAGTGTTTTTTCCACACTAATACAAGTGCAAAAGTGGTTTCCTGCACCAACACAAGTGCGAAAAGTGGTTTTTCAACACTAACACAAGTGCGAAAAGTGGTTTTTCAACACTAACACAAGTGCGAAAAGTGGTTTCCTGCACCAACACAAGTGCGAAAAGTGGTGTCCTGCACCAACACAAGTGCGAAAAGTGTTTTTTCAACACTAACACAAGTGCGAAAAGTGGTTTTTCAACACTAACACAAGTGCGAAAAGTGGTTTTTCCAAACTAATACAAGTGCAAAAGTGGTTTCCTGCACCAACACAAGTGCGAAAAGTGGTTTTTCAACACTAACACAAGTGCGAAAAGTGGTTTTTCAACACTATCACAAGTGCAAAAAGTGTTTTTTCCACACTAATACAAGTGCAAAAGTGGTTTCCTGCACCAACACAAGTGCGAAAAGTGGTTTTTCAACACTAACACAAGTGCGAAAAGTGGTTTTTCAACACTATCACAAGTGCAAAAAGTGTTTTTTACACACTAATACAAGTGCAAAAGTGGTTTCCTGCACCAACACAAGTGCGAAAAGTGGTTTTTCAACACTAATACAAGTGCGAAAAGTGGTTTTTCAACACTAACACAAGTGCGAAAAGTGGTTTTCCACACTAATACAAGTGCAAAAGTGGTTTCCTGCACCAACACAAGTGCGGAAAGTGGTTTTTCAACACTAACACAAGTGCGAAAAGTGGTTTCCTGCACCAACACAAGTGCGAAAAGTGGTTTTTCAACACTATCACAAGTGCAAAAAGTGTATTTTCCACACTAATACAAGTGCAAAAGTGGTTTCCTGCACCAACACAAGTGCGAAAACTGGTTTTTCAACACTAACACAAGTGCGAAAAGTGTTTTTTCAACACTAACACAAGTGCGAAAAGTGTTTTTTCCACACTAATACAAGTGCAAAAGTGGTTTCCTGCACCAACACAAGTGCGAAAAGTGGTTTTTCAACACTATCACAAGTGCAAAAAGTGTTTTTTCCACACTAATACAAGTGCAAAAATGGTTTCCTGCACCAACACAAGTGCGAAAAGTGGTTTTTCAACACTAACACAAGTGCGAAAAGTGGTTTTTCAACACTAACACAAGTGCGAAAAGTGGTTTTACCACACTAATACAAGTGCAAAAGTGGTTTCCTGCACCAACACCAGTGCGAAAAGTGGTTTTTCAACACTAACACAAGTGCGAAAAGTGCTTTTTCAACACTATCACAAGTGCAAAAAGTGTTTTTTCCACACTAATACAAGTGCAAAAGTGGTTTCCTGCACCAACACAAGTGCAAAAGTGTTTTTTCAACACTAACACAAGTGCGAAAAGTGTTTTTCAATACTAACACAAGTGCGAAAAGTGGTTTTTCAACACTATCACAAGTGCAAAAAGTGTTTTTTCCACACTAATACAAGTGCAAAAGTGGTTTCCTGCACCAACACAAGTGCGAAAAGTGGTTTTTCAACACCAACACAAGTGCGAAAAGTGGTTTTTCAACACTAACACAAGTGCGAAAAGTGCTTTTTCAACACTAACACAAGTGCGAAAAGTGGTTTTTCCACACTAATACAAGTGCAAAAGTGGTTTCCTGCACCAACACAAGTGCGAAAAGTGGTTTTTCAACACTAACACAAGTGCGAAAAGTGGTTTTTCAACACTATCACAAGTGCAAAAAGTGTTTTTTCCACACTAATACAAGTGCAAAAGTGGTTTCCTGCACCAACACAAGTGCGAAAAGTGGTTTTTCAACACTAACACAAGTGCGAAAAGTGGTTTTTCAACACTATGACAAGTGCAAAAAGTGTTTTTTCCACACTAATACAAGTGCAAAAGTGGTTTCCTGCACCAACACAAGTGCGAAAAGTGGTTTTTCAACACTAACACAAGTGCGAAAAGTTGTTTTTCAACACTAACACAAGTGCGAAAAGTGGTTTTTCCACACTAATACAAGTGCAAAAGTGGTTTCCTGCACCAACACAAGTGCGAAAAGTGGTTTTTCAACACGAACACAAGTGCGAAAAGTGGTTTTTCAACACTATCACAAGTGCAAAAAGTGTTTTTTCCACACTAATACAAGTGCAAAAGTGGTTTCCTGCACCAACACAAGTGCGAAAAGTGGTTTTTCAACACTAACACAAGTGCGAAAAGTGGTTTTTCAACACTAACACAAGTGCGAAAAGTGGTTTTGCCACACTAATACAAGTGCAAAAGTGGTTTCCTGCACCAACACAAGTGCGAAAAGTGGTTTTTCAACACTAACACAAGTGCGAAAAGTGGTTTTTCAACACTATCACAAGTGCAAAAAGTGTATTTTCCACACTAATACAAGTGCAAAAGTGGTTTCCTGCACCAACACAAGTGCGAAAAGTGGTTTTCAACACTAACACAAGTGCGAAAAGTGGTTTTTCAACACTATCACAAGTGCAAAAAGTGTATTTTCCACACTAATACAAGTGCAAAAGTGGTTTCCTGCACCAACACAAGTGCGAAAAGTGGTTTTTCAACACTAACACAAGTGCGAAAAGTGGTTTTTCAACACTATCACAAGTGCAAAAAGTGTATTTTCCACACTAATACAAGTGCAAAAGTGGTTTCCTGCACCAACACAAGTGCGAAAAGTGGTTTTTCAACACTAATACAAGTGCGAAAAGTGGTTTTTCAACACTAACACAAGTGCGAAAAGTGGTTTTTCCACACTAATACAAGTGCAAAAGTGGTTTCCTGCACCAACACAAGTGCGAAAAGTGGTTTTTCAACACGAACACAAGTGCGAAAAGTGGTTTTTCAACACTATCACAAGTGCAAAAAGTGTTTTTTCCACCCTAATACAAGTGCAAAAGTGGTTTCCTGCACCAACACAAGTGCGAAAAGTGGTTTTTCAACACTAACACAAGTGCGAAAAGTGGTTTTTCAACACTAACACAAGTGCGAAAAGTGGTTTTGCCACACTAATACAAGTGCAAAAGTGGTTTCCTGCACCAACACAAGTGCGAAAAGTGGTTTTTCAACACTAACACAAGTGCGAAAAGTGGTTTTTCAACACTATCACAAGTGCAAAAAGTGTATTTCCCACACTAATACAAGTGCAAAAGTGGTTTCCTGCACCAACACAAGTGCGAAAAGTGGTTTTCAACACTAACACAAGTGCGAAAAGTGGTTTTTCAACACTATCACAAGTGCAAAAAGTGTTTTTTCCACACTAATACAAGTGCAAAAGTGGTTTCCTGCACCAACACAAGTGCGAAAAGTGGTTTTTCAACACTAATACAAGTGCGAAAAGTGGTTTTTCAACACTAACACAAGTGCGAAAAGTGGTTTTTCCACACTAATACAAGTGCAAAAGTGGTTTCCTGCACCAACAGTCCAACACAAGTGCGGAAAGTGGTTTTTCAACAC
>NW_027620157.1:0-5000 GCF_964187855.1 Myxine glutinosa
GCAGAATTATTTCAGCTGTGCGATGTTTGAGGGGTTTCTTGCATGCATCCTCGTTTCAAATCCCCCCACAACATCTCGATGGGATTTAGATCCGGGCTTTGATTTGGCCATTCCAGAACCCTCCATTTGTTTCTTTTCAGCCATTCCTTGGTGGATTTACTGGTATGTTCAGGGTCATTGTCATGTTGCAAGGTCCACTTTCGGTTGAGCTTCAACTTTCCGACAGATGGCATCACATTATCCTCAAGCACCCTATAAAATAAAAACGAAGAAATATCTCTCGGTAATTTCATGAAACTCGGTGGAATTGGATGAAATTCGCTCGGTGAATTCACTCGGTTTATTCGGTTCGGCTCGGTTCACTCGGTTTAAAGAAAAAGCGATAATGTCGACATGTTGCCGTCAGTGTCATGTTGGGCGGTGTATGATACTTGTTGGCGGTGTTGGGCGGTGATATGGTGTATTTTTAAAAATATATCTCTGCGTTTTCCCGCGTTGCTGACACCGAGTCTAAAACCATCAATAAAAATGAAATCAGATGGTGAGTTAGATTGGAGATAAAGGTGTGAGAGAGACTCAAGATCCGAAATATCGGATCGGATTTTCTTCCCATTTTTTTTCAACCGAGTCTAAAACTATGATAGCGACTGCGAAAAATGAAATGATATATCGAATTAGAATTGAAATAAACCTGTGTGAGAGAGAAAGACAGCACGGGCCTAACTAAACAGGCCTCAAAGCTATTTGAGAAGGAGGAGTGGGTGGAGCTACTCTGCAAACCGAGTAAGCCACACCCCCGGACAGACGTCCAACAGAATCACCTTCGCCTATTATAATATACTAGTGGGGTCACCCGTGGGAATCCCACGGGCATGGACGTGTGTGACATTTCGACATATTGAGTTAGATGCTGCACATTCATTTTTACAAAATGGTTACTGGCAAGTCATCAGATCCAGAAATGGTGTAATGAACACAATTTATTTATTTCACATAATATGTGACCCCTCACTCCTCTCCACCTGACACTCTCCTCTCTCCACCTGACACTCTCCTCTCTCCACCTGACACTCTCCTCTCTCCACCTGACACTCTCCTCTCTCCACCTGACACTCTCCTCTCTCCACCTGACACTCTCCTCTCTCCACCTGACACTCTCCTCTCTCCACCTGACACTCTCCTCTCTCCACCTGACACTCGCCTCTCTCCACCTAGCACTCCTCTCCTCTCCAATCCCTCACATTCCTCTCCTCTCCAATCCCTCACCTCTCCAATCCCTCACACTCCTCTCCAATCCCTCACACTCCTCTCCAATCCCTCACACTCCTCTCCAATCCCTCACACTCCTCTCCAATCCCTCACACTCCTCTCCAATCGCGCCTCACACTCCTCTCCAATCGCGCCTCACACTCCTCTCCAATCGCGCCTCACACCCCTCTCCAATCGCGCCTCACACTCTGCAATCGTGCCTCACACTCCTCTCCAATCGTGCCTCACATCCTCTGCTCTCCAATCCCTCACCTCTCCAATCCCTCACACTCCTCTCCAATCACACCTCACACTCCTCTCCAATCGCACCTCACACTCCTCTCCAATCGCGCCTCACACTCCTCTCCAATCGCTCCTCACACTCCTCTCCAATCGCGCCTCACACTCCTCTCCAATCGTGCCTCACACTCCTCTCCATTCGCGCCTCACACTCCTCCTCTCCAATCGCGCCTCACACTCCTCTCCAATCGCGCCTCACACTCCTCTCCAATCGTGCCTCACACTCCTCTCCAATCGCGCCTCACACTCCTCTCCAATCGCGCCTCACACTCCTCTCCAATCGCGCCTCACACTCCTCTCCAATCGCGCCTCACACTCCTCTCCAATCACGCCTCACACTCCTCTCCAATCGCGCCTCACATTCCTCTCCAATCGCGCCTCACACCCCTCTCCAATCGCGCCTCACATCCTCTCCAATCGCGCCTCACACTCCTCTCCAATCGCGCCGCACACTCCTCTCCAATCGCGCCTCACACTCCTCTCCAATCACGCCTCACACGCCTCTCCAATCGTGCCTCACACTCCCCTCCAATCGCTCCTCACTCTCCTCTCCAATCGCTCCTCACTCGCCTCTCCAATCGCTCCTCACTCGCCTCTCCAATCGCTCCTCACTCGCCTCTCCAATCGTTCCTCACTCGCCTCTCCAATCGGCTTTTCCCCGTCTTGTTTCTCTCGTTTTTCTCCCGTCTCGTTCTTTTTCTTGCTCCATCATGTTCAAGTTTGCATTGACGTTCGTCGATGGACTCGTTCGCCCGTCTCATTCGTTTTCTTGCTGCATCCTGTTAAAGTCTGCGTTCTTCATCGATCGTCTCATTCATTTTGGAAATAGAAGTTTCCACGCAGCGCATGAATTGTCACGATCCTCAAGAGGAAGTGTCTCGTAATCATCAAATGATAAATGGCAAGTAAATTATATTGTGGAAAATTAAAGATTTCAAATAAACCTATTTAAAGTGTATGCGCACATAACTAATTTTAAAAAACGAAGAAATATCTCTCGGTAATTTCCTGAAACATATTTTACTTTTGGATAATAATGATGAATGAAATAAAAACGAAGAAATATATGTCGGCATCATTGTTGACGTTTTTGTGACGACTGTCATCGAACGAAAAAGTAATACATCTTAACGGAAAAGCAAAAGCGAATTTTTAATATATGTCGACACGTTGCCGTCGGTGTCATGTTGGGCGGTGGATGATACATCATGACGCGATTTTTAAAAATATATCTCTGCATTTTCCCACGTGTGTGGAATGTTCTCAATTTTTGCTGACACCGAGCCTAAAACCATCGATAAAAATGAAATCAGATGGTGAGTTAGATTGGAGATAAAGGCATGAGAGAGACTCAATGGCCTTGAAGTTACAGGCCTTTGAGAATTCATTTCGTTCTATAAACGGCAACTTTCAACGGATTTTCTTCCCGTTTTTTTTCAACCGAGTCTAAAACTATGTCATCGACTGTGAAAAATGAAATGATATATCGAATTTGATTTGAAATAAAACTGGGAGACAGAGCAAGACACCACGGGCCTACAAAACAGGCCTCAAAGCTATGCGAGTTAATAAAATGGTGGATATTTGTTTATATGAAGCCTCTCCCAGAATGGGTGGAGCTATGGGTGGAGCTACTCTGCAAACCGAGTAAGCCACACCCCAGACAGACGTCCAACAGACAGAATCATCTATGGCTATTATAATATAGATACTAGCGGGGTCACCCGTGGGAATCCCACGGGCATGGATGTGTGTGACATTTCGACCTATTGAGTTAGATGCTGCACCTGCACATTCAGTTATATAAAATGGTTACTGGCAATTGATCACATCCACAAATGATGTAATCCACACAATTTATGTACTTTACATAACGTTAATAGGAATACATGCCCGTGTAGATGGGAAATACAGTTTGTTTGAAATAAATCACAAATATCAGAAGAAAGTCTTTCAAATTTAGAACTATTCTCACTCAGAGTTAAACATCACCGCAATATTATGCGGTTGCTTCAACGTTTTCGGTGAACTATATGTCATTCCCATCTACACGGGCATGTATTCCTATTAACGTTATGTAAAGTACATAAATTGTGTGGATTACATCATTTGTGGATGTGATCAATTGCCAGTAACCATTTTATATAACTGAATGTGCAGGTGCAGCATCTAACTCAATATGTCGAAATGTCACACACACCCATGCCCGTGGGATTCCCGCCCGTGGGATTCCCACCCGTGGGAATCCCACGGGCATGGATGTGTGTGACGAATTTTAAATATATGTCGACTGTTATTTTAGGCGGTGTATTTTCGTTTATCATCATGGCACGATTTAAAAAAATATATCTCTGCATTTTCCTCTCCAAAACCTCCTCACACTTTACACACACACCGGCCCATGTTTACATACACACACACACACACACACACACATATACACCCACACACATATACACACACATGTACATCGACACACATGCACACACACACACACGTACAGACACATATACACATATGCAAATATGTATACACATATGTAACCACATATACACATACATGCACATTGTACACATATATACATCTACACACACACACACACACACACACACACACACACACACACACACACACACACACACACACACACACACACACACACACACACACACACACACACACACACACAAAACACACACACGTACAGACACATATACACACACACATATATATACACACACACACAGACATATATATACACATACAACAACAACATGCATTTTAAGGCCATTTTCCCTGCTAGAGCGGGGGTTAGCCTACATACACATACACACACATATATATATATATATACACACACACACACACACACACACACACACACACACACACACACACACACACACACACACACACACACACACACACACACACACACACACACACACACACACACACACACACACACACACACACACACACACACGTACACATGTCCCACATGTATATATCCCACATCCCACATGTATATACATGTTTTAAGTGTACGTGCCCTTCCCCCCTCCCCCACCCGGCAACGCTGGGTACTTCTGCTGGTAACTAATAAAATAAAAACGAAGAAATATCTCTCGGTAATTTCATGAAACTCGGTGGAATTGGATGAAATTCGCTCGGTGAATTCACTCGGTTTATTCGGTTCGGCTCGGTTCACTCGGTTTAAAGAAAAAGCGATAATGTCGACATGTTGCCGTCTGTGTCATGTTGGGCGGTGTATGATACTTGTTGGCGGTGTTGGGCGGTGATATGGTGTATTTTTTAAAATATATCTCTGCATTTTCCGTTGCTGACACCGAGTCTAAAACTATCAATAAAAATGAAATCAGATGGTGAGTTAGATTGGAGATAAAGGCGTGAGAGAGACTCAAGATCCGAAGGATCGGATCGGATTTTCT
>NW_027620157.1:10000-14485 GCF_964187855.1 Myxine glutinosa
ACACGAAAAAGTAAGTACACCCCATGTTAAGTTTTGACTTTATCAACATATTTCAACATACAGCTGTTTGATCTTCATTTCAACAATATTGATAGATAAAGGTGATATAATATAACAAATATCATGAAACATTTACATTTTGTAGTCCCTGGTGTTGGGCTAGCGGCTAGGGTGCCGGCTTAGGATCCTAGGATCCTGGGTTCGAATCCCGGTCGATCGCTGAATTAACACCAGGGGGGTTGACTCAGCCTGTCATCCTTCCGAGGTCGGCTAATTGAGTACCAGTTCACTGGTAATTCCCTGTTTGTCGTTAAAGGCGGCAAAAAGGGTTGGCGTCAGGAAGGGCATCCGGCCGTAAAACATTGCTTCAAAAAGGGGACCCAAAAAAAAAACAACCACCACGGTTCCCGAAAAAGGCCAACCCCCGCTTTGCGGGGAAAAATGGCCTCTAAAGGTGGTTTTTATTTACATTTTGTAGTCCATTGTATAATTTAAATAAACATAAATGCAAATTTCACATGCGGAAAAAGTAAGTACACCCTTGGCTCTAATAGGTGTTTGACACCTATTTGCCCCCTTTGACACAATAGGTATTGCCCCCTTTGGCAGAAACAACCTCACGTAGGCGTTTCTTATAACTGTCTACCAGTCTCTGACATCGACTGGGAGAAATTTTTGCCCACTCGTCAATGCAGAATTCTTTCAGCTGTGCGATGTTTGAGGGGTTTCTTGCATACACAGCTCGTTTCAAATCCCCCCACAACATCTCGATGGGATTTAGATCTGGGCTTTGACTTGGCCATTCCAGAACCCTCCATTTCTTTCTTTTCAGCCATTCCTTGGTGGATGTACTGGTATGTTTAGGGTCATTGTCATGTTGCAAGGTCCACCTTCGGTTGAGCTTCAACTTTCCGACAGATGGCCTCACATTATCCTCAAGCACCCTCTGGTACAATGAAGAATTCATGGTGGATTCTATGATGGTGAGCTGCCCAGGCCCTGATGCAGCAAAGCTGCCCCAAACCATAATATTTCCACCACCATGCTTTGCAGTTGGTATCAGGTTCTTGTGGTCAAATGCTGTCTTTGGTTTTTGCCAAACATGTCTTCTGGTACTGTGGCCAAATAGCTTTACCTTTGACTCATCTGTCCAGAGCACATTGTTCCAGAAGTGCTGGTCTTTGCCGAGGTATTCATTGGCAAACTTTAGTCTTGCCCTGATGTTCTTTCTGGACAGCAAAGGTTTCCTCCTGGCACACCTCCCAGGTAGATCAAAGCCTGTTTGCAATAAACTTACTTTTTCCACATGTGAAATTTGCATTTATGTTTATTTAAATTATACAATGGACTACAAAATGTAAATGTTTCATGATATTTGTTGTATTATATCACCTTTATCTATCAATATTGTTGAAATGAAGATCAAATAGCTGTATGTTGAAATATGTTGAAAATGTCAAAACTTTACATGGGGTGTACTTAGTTTTTCACGTGACTGTACATAACCATATACGTTTGCTCTATTATAATAAGATATGTGTTAGCTCTTACACGAGCCTCGACTTAGTATCCAAAAAAAGACATTCTAAGAAAGCAAGGTGGGTACTCCGGCCTTGCTCCCCCAGCTCTCTCTGAGCTCTGTCCCCCAAATATTCCTGCAGGTCGCACAAGATCTGCCTGCAACCCTCTTATGGTTAAACTGCCAAAATCAAGACTCTCTGCTCACCTTCACTCCTTCATTCCTCTTTTCTCCCGCCTCTGGAACAAACTCCCTCACTCTCTTCAATCCCACTCCTCCCTCCAGGTCTTTAAAACGGCTGTTCACCACCATCTCTTATCTTCCCCAATCCAAAACCTTGATCTTTTCTACCCCCGCTAATTTCACCCCAAATCCACTTTTTTGACGTGACTTTTGACTTCTTTCCTGGAAGTCCTTGGTGTCCTTGCGTTTTATACCTATCCTGCCTCCCCCCAGGCCCTCTTCCTCCAAAAACATCTCCCGATGTCCCTGCTCTCAAATGTTGTGTTTGTGTGCTTCCTCCCCTTCTCTCCCCATCTTGTCGACCGCTCCCCTTTTTATATACTTTGTTTGCTTGTTTGTTTGATTTGTTCGTTTGATAAATGTTAGCTCTTTCACGAGCCTCGACTCTGTATACAAAACGAACAAAAAAAATGCTGCTAGACCCACATAGCAACATTTGTGTGCTCCATGATGCAATGCCACCTGATGCAATACACCAGTCAATACTCTGTCAGATACAATTCTGTTAAGAACAGAACATTGGAATAGAGGAGATTCCAATTTTGCATTATATTTGTCAAGCATTCTTACATCTGTTCCATGTCACAGATATACAATTTACATGGGGAAAAATGCATGATCTGCAATTTGAGATCCTTCCCGAACATCCAAAATTTGGGAGAGTGGGAGAGTTGAACCATTCACGATTCATCATCGTCGAGATAGAACGGAATCACAGGGTAGACTTTAACGGCATCAATAAAATGAAGAAGATACCAAGCATTGTGGAGAGAAGTTTGAGGAAAGAGCATGCTGAATAAGTTTAACAAAGTATGATAATGTTTGTCCAATCAATGCGGTGTCTTATACAGGAAGCAATGAAAGCATTCAAAATTCCTTTCAAGTCAGATGGCTAAGAGAGCGCTGCAGAATGACATCAGCTATTCTGATCTTCTGCACAGATTCTGGGGTTAATGAGATCCTATGGATGTTGTTCATTCGTCGTGAAGATGGAAGAGGAGTTTACTTTCTCATAAAGTGATTTGGGGTCTTTGTTTCCCATTACAAATTGTTGGAGACAAACTCAAATTTCCACACACCCCATCCTTCCTTTGCTCCCTCTTTTTGCAGATATCTAAAGTCACTTCGCCCACGTCTTATTCCCGCAGTGTGTTGTCTGTGGATGCCCTGTTATTTTCAAACATAATTTCCGACATTTCTTGCAATTATTATGATGGGATGCTAAGCTGGCTGTCTTGCTTGAAGTCTTGTGAATGTAAAAACTTCGATGGTGCCTTTCAAATCCGAGTAACCCTGTGACATGCTGCCGTGGAGCTATAATGATCTCGCCGTTGGTAAAACAGGATAGTGTTTTTTTGTTTTGTTTTGTATACAAGATCGAGGCTCGTGTAAGAGCTAACATTGATCACAAAAAAACAAACTGACATATGATAAAGGGAGTGGGAGACAAGATGGGAAGAGAGAGGGAAGCACACAAGTACAACATTTGAGAGCAGGGACATCGGGAGATCTGTGGGAGGGCTAGGGCTTGGGGGGAGGAGGCATGGGAAAGGGGGGGGGGGGGGAAGGGTAAAAAAAACACATGGACACTGCTAGGACTTCCAGGAAAGAAGTCGGTATTTCAAAAAGGGGATCTGGGGTGAATGAACGGGGGTAGAAAAGATCAAGGTTTTGGATGGGGGAAGACAAGAGATGGTGGTGAACAGCTGTTTTAAAGACCTGGAGGGAGAAGTGGGATTGAAGAGAGTGAGGGAGTTTGTTCCTGAGGTGGGAGAAAAGAGGAATGAAAGACTGAAGGTGAATAGAGTCTTGATTTTTGCAGTTTAACTATAAGAGGGTTGCAGGCAGATCTTGTGCGACCTGAACGAATATTTGGGGGCAGAACACAGACAGAGCTGGGGGAGCAAGGCCGGAGAGGAGTCGGTGGAAGACAGAAAAACTACCAACCTGCCTGCGGTGAGTGAGTGAAAGGCCCTTGGAGTTAGCTTCATCGTGGGACATGCCAATGATTCTGAAAGCTTTGGTTTCAACAGCGTGAAGCCGAGCTAAGCGTGAGGCAGGAGCACCGGCCCAGAGGGAAGAACAGTATTAAATTAAGCTGCGGATGAAAGCCTTGTATGTGGTGGGGAGCTCAGTTGTGCCAAGGAAGGACTTCGCACGACAGAGGATGCCCAGTCGGCGACTGGCTTTGGAGGCCAGCTTGGAAATGTGGTTTTCCCAGGAACGATCATGGCAGATAGTGAGACCCAAAAGTTTGAGTAACAGAACTTCTTGGAGTGGATTGTTGAGAAAGTAGAGGGGAGGGTTATCCAGTCGGTCTTTTCGGAGAGACATAGTAAGAGTGTGAGATTTGTCAGGATTGAAAGACATGTTCCACTTGTTTGACCAGTTTGTTATTTTGTCCAGGTCTGCAGAGAGTGAGGAGGCTGCAGACTGCCGATCTGAGGGATGAGGTATGGAGCGACAGAGAGTGGAGTCATCAGCAAAGAGATAGAGAGGATTTTCCAAAGAGTCGGGGAGATCATTGATGAAGACCAGATAAAGCACAGGGCCCAGAACACTGCCTTGGGGAACTCCAGCCTGAACAGGAAGGGGAGATGAGAGAAAACCATTCAGGGCCACATGTTGACTACGACCAGAGAGGAACTCCGCAAGCCATGCATGGAGATTTCCATGGATACCATAGGAGGAGAGTTTGGTGAGCAGAGTGAGGTGCCAGACCG
>NW_027620158.1:0-14442 GCF_964187855.1 Myxine glutinosa
GTGGTTTTTTCAACACTAACACAAGTGGCGAAAAGTGGTTTTTTCCACACCAATACAAGTGCAAAAGTGGTTTCCTGCACCAACACAAGTGCGAAAGTAGTTTTTCAACACTAACACAAGTGCAAAAAGTGTTTTTTCAACACTAACACAAGTGCAAAAAGTGTTTTTTCCACACTAATACAAGTGCAAAAGTGGTTTCCTGCACCAACACAAGTGCGAAAAGTGGTTTTTCAACACTAACACAAGTGCGAAAAGTGGTTTTTCAACACTAACACAAGTGCGAAAAGTGGTTTTTCCACACTAATACAAGTGCAAAAGTGGTTTCCTGCACCAACACAAGTGCGAAAGTTGTTTTTCAACACTAACACAAGTGCGAAAAGTGGTTTTTCAACAACACTAACACAAGTGCGAAAAGTGGTTTTTTCAACACTAACACAAGTGCGAAAAGTGGTTTTTCCACAATGCAAGTGCAAAAGTGGTTTCCTGCACCAAACACAAGTGCGAAAAGTGGTTTTTCAACACTAACACAAGTGCGAAAAGTGGTTTTTCAACACTAACACAAGTGCGAAAAGTGGTTTTTCAACACTAACACAAGTGCGAAAAGTGGTTTTTCCACACCAATACAAGTGCAAAAGTGGTTTCCTGCACCAACACAAGTGCGAAAAGTGGTTTTTCAACACTAACACAAGTGCAAAAAGTGGTTTTTCAACACTAACACAAGTGCAAAAAGTGTTTTTTCCACACTAATACAAGTGCAAAAGTGGTTTCCTGCACCAACACAAGTGCGAAAAGTGGTTTTTCAACACTAACACAAGTGCGAAAAGTGGTTTTTCAACACTAACACAAGTGCGAAAAGTGGTTTTTCCACACTAATACAAGTGCAAAAGTGGTTTCTTGCACCAACACAAGTGCGAAAAGTTGTTTTTCAACACTAACACAAGTGCGAAAAGTGGTTTTTCAAGACTAACACAAGTGCAAAAAGTGGTTTTTCAACATTATCACAAGTGCAAAAAGTGTTTTTTCCACACTAATACAAGTGCAAAAGTGGTTTCCTGCACCAACACAAGTGCGAAAAGTGTTTTTTCAACACTAACACAAGTGCGAAAAGTGGTTTTTCAACACTAACACAAGTGCGAAAAGTGGTTTTTCAACACTAACACAAGTGCAAAAAGTGTTTTTTCCAAGCTAATACAAGTGCAAAAGTGGTTTCCTGCACCAACACAAGTGCGAAAAGTGGTTTTTCAACACTAACACAAGTGCGAAAAGTGGTTTTTCCACACTAATACAAGTGCAAAAGTGGTTTCCTGCACCAACACAAGTGCGAAAAGTGGTTTTTCAACACTAACACAAGTGCGAAAAGTGGTTTTTCAACACTAACACAAGTGCGAAAAGTGGTTTTTCAACACTAACACAAGTGCGAAAAGTGGTTTTTCAACACTAACACAAGTGCAAAAGTGGTTTCCTGCACCAACACAAGTGCGAAAAGTGGTTTTTCAACACTAACACAAGTGCGAAAAGTGGTTTTTCAACACTAACACAAGTGCGAAAAGTGGTTTTTCAACACCAACACAAGTGCGAAAAGTGTTTTTTCCACACTAATACAAGTGCAAAAGTGGTTTCCTGCACCAACACAAGTGCGAAAAGTGGTTTTTCAACACTAACACAAGTGCGAAAAGTGGTTTTTCAACACTAACACAAGTGCGAAAAGTGGTTTTTCCACACTAATACAAGTGCAAAAGTGGTTTCCTGCACCAACACAAGAGCGAAAAGTGGTTTTTCAACACTAACACAAGTGCGAAAAGTGGTTTTTCAACACTAACACAAGTGCGAAAAGTGGTTTTTCCACACTAATACAAGTGCAAAAGTGGTTTCCTGCACCAACACAAGTGCGAAAAGTGGTTTTTCAACACTAACACAAGTGCGGAAAGTGGTTTTTCAACACTAACACAAGTGCGAAAAGTGGTTTTTCCACACTAATACAAGTGCAAAAGTGGTTTCCTGCACCAACACAAGTGCGAAAAGTGGTTTTTCAACACTAACACAAGTGCGAAAAGTGGTTTTTCAACACTATCACAAGTGCAAAAAGTGTTTTTTCCACACTAATACAAGTGCAAAAGTGGTTTCCTGCACCAACACAAGTGCGAAAAGTGGTTTTTCAACACTAACACAAGTGCGAAAAGTGGTTTTTCAACACTAACACAAGTGCGAAAAGTGGTTTTTCAACACTAACACAAGTGCGAAAAGTGGTTTTTCCACACTAATACAAGCGCAAAAGTGGTTTCCTGCACCAACACAAGTGCGAAAAGTGGTTTTTCAACACTAACACAAGTGCGAAAAGTGGTTTTTCAACACTAACACAAGTGCGAAAAGTGGTTTTTCAACACTAACACAAGTGCGAAAAGTGTTTTTTCCACACTAATACAAGTGCAAAAGTGGTTTCCTGCACCAACACAAGTGCGAAAAGTGGTTTTTCAACACTAACACAAGTGCGAAAAGTGGTTTTTCAACACTAACACAAGTGCGAAAAGTGGTTTTTCAACACTAACACAAGTGCGAAAAGTGGTTTTTCCACACTAATACAAGTGCAAAAGTGGTTTCCTGCACCAACACAAGTGCGAAAAGTGGTTTTTCAACACTAACACAAGTGCGAAAAGTGGTTTTTCAACACTAATACAAGTGCAAAAGTGGTTTCCTGCACCAACACAAGTGCGAAAAGTGGTTTTTCAACACTAACACAAGTGCGAAAAGTGGTTTTTCAACACTAACACAAGTGCGAAAAGTGGTTTTTCCACACCAATACAAGTGCAAAAGTGGTTTCCTGCACCAACACAAGTGCGAAAAGTGGTTTTTCAACACTAACACAAGTGCAAAAAGTGGTTTTTCAACACTAACACAAGTGCAAAAAGTGTTTTTTCCACACTAATACAAGTGAAAAAGTGGTTTCCTGCACCAACACAAGTGCGAAAAGTGGTTTTTCAACACTAACACAAGTGCGAAAAGTGGTTTTTCAACACTAACACAAGTGCGAAAAGTGGTTTTTCCACACTAATACAAGTGCAAAAGTGGTTTCCTGCACCAACACAAGTGCGAAAAGTTGTTTTTCAACACTAACACAAGTGCGAAAAGTGGTTTTTCAACACTAACACAAGTGCGAAAAGTGGTTTTTCAACACTAACACAAGTGCGAAAAGTGGTTTTTCCACACTAATACAAGTGCAAAAGTGGTTTCCTGCACCAACACAAGTGCGAAAAGTGGTTTTTCAACACTAACACAAGTGCGAAAAGTGGTTTTTCAACACTAACACAAGTGCGAAAAGTGGTTTTTCAACACTAACACAAGTGCGAAAAGTGGTTTTTCCACACCAATACAAGTGCAAAAGTGGTTTCCTGCACCAAGACAAGTGCGAAAGTGGTTTTTCAACACTAACACAAGTGCAAAAAGTGGTTTTTCAACACTAACACAAGTGCAAAAAGTGTTTTTTCCACACTAATACAAGTGCAAAAGTGGTTTCCTGCACCAACACAAGTGCGAAAAGTGGTTTTTCAACACTAACACAAGTGCGAAAAGTGGTTTTTCAACACTAACACAAGTGCGAAAAGTGGTTTTTCCACACTAATACAAGTGCAAAAGTGGTTTCCTGCACCAACACAAGTGCGAAAAGTTGTTTTTCAACACTAACACAAGTGCAAAAAGTGGTTTTTCAACACTAACACAAGTGCGAAAAGTGGTTTTTCAACACTAACACAAGTGCGAAAAGTGGTTTTTCCACACTAATACAAGTGCAAAAGTGGTTTCCTGCACCAACACAAGTGCGAAAAGTGGTTTTTCAACACTAACACAAGTGCGAAAAGTGGTTTTTCAACACTAACACAAGTGCGAAAAGTGGTTTTTCAACACTAACACAAGTGCGAAAAGTGGTTTTTCCACACCAATACAAGTGCAAAAGTGGTTTCCTGCACCAACACAAGTGCGAAAAGTGGTTTTTCAACACTAACACAAGTGCAAAAAGTGGTTTTTCAACACTAACACAAGTGCAAAAAGTGTTTTTTCCACAGTAATACAAGTGCAAAAGTGGTTTCCTGCACCAACACAAGTGCGAAAAGTGGTTTTTCAACACTAACACAAGTGCGAAAAGTGGTTTTTCAACACTAACACAAGTGCGAAAAGTGGTTTTTCCACACTAATACAAGTGCAAAAGTGGTTTCCTGCACCAACACAAGTGCGAAAAGTTGTTTTTCAACACTAACACAAGTGCGAAAAGTGGTTTTTCAAGACTAACACAAGTGCAAAAAGTGGTTTTTCAACACTAACACAAGTGCGAAAAGTGGTTTTTCCACACTAATACAAGTGCAAAAGTGGTTTCCTGCACCAACACAAGTGCGAAAAGTGGTTTTTCAACACTAACACAAGTGCAAAAAGTGGTTTTTCAACACTAACACAAGTGCGAAAAGTGGTTTTTCCACACTAATACAAGTGCAAAAGTGGTTTCCTGCACCAACACAAGTGCGAAAAGTGGTTTTTCAACACTAACACAAGTGCGAAAAGTGGTTTTTCAACACTAACACAAGTGCGAAAAGTGGTTTTTCCACACCAATACAAGTGCAAAAGTGGTTTCCTGCACCAACACAAGTGCGAAAAGTGGTTTTTCAACACTAACACAAGTGCAAAAAGTGGTTTTTCAACACTAACACAAGTGCAAAAAGTGTTTTTTCCACACTAATACAAGTGAAAAAGTGGTTTCCTGCACCAACACAGGTGCGAAAAGTGGTTTTTCAACACTAACACAAGTGCGAAAAGTGGTTTTTCAACACTAACACAAGTGCGAAAAGTGGTTTTTCCACACTAATACAAGTGCAAAAGTGGTTTCCTGCACCAACACAAGTGCGAAAAGTTGTTTTTCAACACTAACACAAGTGCGAAAAGTGGTTTTTCAACACTAACACAAGTGCGAAAAGTGGTTTTTCAACACTAACACAAGTGCGAAAAGTGGTTTTTCCACACTAATACAAGTGCAAAAGTGGTTTCCTGCACCAACACAAGTGCGAAAAGTGGTTTTTCAACACTAACACAAGTGCGAAAAGTGGTTTTTCAACACTAACACAAGTGCGAAAAGTGGTTTTTCAACACTAACACAAGTGCGAAAAGTGGTTTTTCCACACCAATACAAGTGCAAAAGTGGTTTCCTGCACCAACACAAGTGCGAAAAGTGGTTTTTCAACACTAACACAAGTGCAAAAAGTGGGTTTTCAACACTAACACAAGTGCAAAAAGTGTTTTTTCCACACTAATACAAGTGCAAAAGTGGTTTCCTGCACCAACACAAGTGCGAAAAGTGGTTTTTCAACACTAACACAAGTGCAAAAAGTGGTTTTTCAACACTAACACAAGTGCGAAAAGTGGTTTTTCAACACTAACACAAGTGCGAAAAGTGGTTTTTCCACACTAATACAAGTGCAAAAGTGGTTTCCTGCACCAACACAAGTGCGAAAAGTGGTTTTTCAACACTAACACAAGTGCGAAAAGTGGTTTTTCAACACTAACACAAGTGCGAAAAGTGGTTTTTCAACACTAACACAAGTGCGAAAAGTGGTTTTTCCACACCAATACAAGTGCAAAAGTGGTTTCCTGCACCAACACAAGTGCGAAAAGTGGTTTTTCAACACTAACACAAGTGCAAAAAGTGGTTTTTCAACACTAACACAAGTGCAAAAAGTGTTTTTTCCACACTAATACAAGTGAAAAAGTGGTTTCCTGCACCAACACAAGTGCGAAAAGTGGTTTTTCAACACTAACACAAGTGCGAAAAGTGGTTTTTCAACACTAACACAAGTGCGAAAAGTGGTTTTTCCACACTAATACAAGTGCAAAAGTGGTTTCCTGCACCAACACAAGTGCGAAAAGTTGTTTCTCAACACTAACACAAGTGCGAAAAGTGGTTTTTCAACACTAACACAAGTGCGAAAAGTGGTTTTTCAACACTAACACAAGTGCGAAAAGTGGTTTTTCCACACTAATACAAGTGCAAAAGTGGTTTCCTGCACCAACACAAGTGCGAAAAGTGGTTTTTCAACACTAACACAAGTGCGAAAAGTGGTTTTTCAACACTAACACAAGTGCGAAAAGTGGTTTTTCAACACTAACACAAGTGCGAAAAGTGGTTTTTCCACACCAATACAAGTGCAAAAGTGGTTTCCTGCACCAACACAAGTGCGAAAGTAGTTTTTCAACACTAACACAAGTGCAAAAAGTGTTTTTTTCAACACTAACACAAGTGCAAAAAGTGTTTTTTCCACACTAATACAAGTGCAAAAGTGGTTTCCTGCACCAACACAAGTGCGAAAAGTGGTTTTTCAACACTAACACAAGTGCGAAAAGTGGTTTTTCAACACTAACACAAGTGCGAAAAGTGGTTTTTCCACACTAATACAAGTGCAAAAGTGGTTTCCTGCACCAACACAAGTGCGAAAAGTTGTTTTTCAACACTAACACAAGTGCGAAAAGTGGTTTTTCAACACTAACACAAGTGCGAAAAGTGGTTTTTCAACACTAACACAAGTGCGAAAAGTGGTTTTTCCACACAATGCAAGTGCAAAAGTGGTTTCCTGCACCAACACAAGTGCGAAAAGTGGTTTTTCAACACTAACACAAGTGCGAAAAGTGGTTTTTCAACACTAACACAAGTGCGAAAAGTGGTTTTTCAACACTAACACAAGTGCGAAAAGTGGTTTTTCCACACCAATACAAGTGCAAAAGTGGTTTCCTGCACCAAGACAAGTGCGAAAAGTGGTTTTTCAACACTAACACAAGTGCAAAAAGTGGTTTTTCAACACTAACACAAGTGCAAAAAGTGTTTTTTCCACACTAATACAAGTGCAAAAGTGGTTTCCTGCACCAACACAAGTGCGAAAAGTGGTTTTTCAACACTAACACAAGTGCGAAAAGTGGTTTTTCAACACTAACACAAGTGCGAAAAGTGGTTTTTCCACACTAATACAAGTGCGAAAAGTGGTTTTTCAAGACTAACACAAGTGCAAAAAGTGGTTTTTCAACATTATCACAAGTGCAAAAAGTGTTTTTTCCACACTAATACAAGTGCAAAAGTGGTTTCCTGCACCAACACAAGTGCGAAAAGTGTTTTTTCAACACTAACACAAGTAGGAAAAGTGGTTTTTCAACACTAACACAAGTGCGAAAAGTGGTTTTTCAACACTAACACAAGTGCAAAAAGTGTTTTTTCCAAGCTAATACAAGTGCAAAAGTGGTTTCCTGCACCAACACAAGTGCGAAAAGTGGTTTTTCAACACTAACACAAGTGTGAAAAGTGGTTTTTCCACACTAATACAAGTGCAAAAGTGGTTTCCTGCACCAACACAAGTGCGAAAAGTGGTTTTTCAACACTAACACAAGTGCGAAAAGTGGTTTTTCAACACTAACACAAGTGCGAAAAGTGGTTTTTCAACACTAACACAAGTGCGAAAAGTGGTTTTTCAACACTAACACAAGTGCAAAAGTGGTTTCCTGCACCAACACAAGTGCGAAAAGTGGTTTTTCAACACTAACACAAGTGCGAAAAGTGGTTTTTCAACACTAACACAAGTGCGAAAAGTGGTTTTTCAACACCAACACAAGTGCGAAAAGTGTTTTTTCCACACTAATACAAGTGCAAAAGTGGTTTCCTGCACCAACACAAGTGCGAAAAGTGGTTTTTCAACACTAACACAAGTGCGAAAAGTGGTTTTTCAACACTAACACAAGTGCGAAAAGTGGTTTTTCCACACTAATACAAGTGCAAAAGTGGTTTCCTGCACCAACACAAGTGCGAAAAGTGGTTTTTCAACACTAACACAAGTGCGAAAAGTGGTTTTTCAACACTAACACAAGTGCGAAAAGTGGTTTTTCCACACTAATACAAGTGCAAAAGTGGTTTCCTGCACCAACACAAGTGCGAAAAGTGGTTTTTCAACACTAACACAAGTGCGGAAAGTGGTTTTTCAACACTAACACAAGTGCGAAAAGTGGTTTTTCCACACTAATACAAGTGCAAAAGTGGTTTCCTGCACCAACACAAGTGCGAAAAGTGGTTTTTCAACACTAACACAAGTGCGAAAAGTGGTTTTTCAACACTATCACAAGTGCAAAAAGTGTTTTTTCCACACTAATACAAGTGCAAAAGTGGTTTCCTGCACCAACACAAGTGCGAAAAGTGGTTTTTCAACACTAACACAAGTGCGAAAAGTGGTTTTTCAACACTAACACAAGTGCGAAAAGTGGTTTTTCAACACTAACACAAGTGCGAAAAGTGGTTTTTCCACACTAATACAAGCGCAAAAGTGGTTTCCTGCACCAACACAAGTGCGAAAAGTGGTTTTTCAACACTAACACAAGTGCGAAAAGTGGTTTTTCAACACTAACACAAGTGCGAAAAGTGGTTTTTCAACACTAACACAAGTGCGAAAAGTGTTTTTTCCACACTAATACAAGTGCAAAAGTGGTTTCCTGCACCAACACAAGTGCGAAAAGTGGTTTTTCAACACTAACACAAGTGCGAAAAGTGGTTTTTCAACACTAACACAAGTGCGAAAAGTGGTTTTTCAACACTAACACAAGTGCGAAAAGTGGTTTTTCCACACTAATACAAGTGCAAAAGTGGTTTCCTGCACCAACACAAGTGCGAAAAGTGGTTTTTCAACACTAACACAAGTGCGAAAAGTGGTTTTTCAACACTAACACAAGTGCGAAAAGTGGTTTTTCAACACTAACACAAGTGCGAAAAGTGGTTTTTCCACACCAATACAAGTGCAAAAGTGGTTTCCTGCACCAACACAAGTGCGAAAAGTGGTTTTTCAACACTAACACAAGTGCAAAAAGTGGTTTTTCAACACTAACACAAGTGCAAAAAGTGTTTTTTCCACACTAATACAAGTGAAAAAGTGGTTTCCTGCACCAACACAAGTGCGAAAAGTGGTTTTTCAACACTAACACAAGTGCGAAAAGTGGTTTTTCAACACTAACACAAGTGCGAAAAGTGGTTTTTCCACACTAATACAAGTGCAAAAGTGGTTTCCTGCACCAACACAAGTGCGAAAAGTTGTTTTTCAACACTAACACAAGTGCGAAAAGTGGTTTTTCAACACTAACACAAGTGCAAAAAGTGGTTTTTCAACACTAACACAAGTGCGAAAAGTGGTTTTTCCACACTAATACAAGTGCAAAAGTGGTTTCCTGCACCAACACAAGTGCGAAAAGTGGTTTTTCAACACTAACACAAGTGCGAAAAGTGGTTTTTCAACACTAACACAAGTGCGAAAAGTGGTTTTTCAACACTAACACAAGTGCGAAAAGTGGTTTTTCCACACCAATACAAGTGCAAAAGTGGTTTCCTGCACCAACACAAGTGCGAAAGTGGTTTTTCAACACTAACACAAGTGCAAAAAGTGGTTTTTCAACACTAACACAAGTGCAAAAAGTGTTTTTTCCACACTAATACAAGTGCAAAAGTGGTTTCCTGCACCAACACAAGTGCGAAAAGTGGTTTTTCAACACTAACACAAGTGCGAAAAGTGGTTTTTCAACACTAACACAAGTGCGAAAAGTGGTTTTTCCACACTAATACAAGTGCAAAAGTGGTTTCCTGCACCAACACAAGTGCGAAAAGTTGTTTTTCAACACTAACACAAGTGCGAAAAGTGGTTTTTCAACACTAACACAAGTGCGAAAAGTGGTTTTTCAACACTAACACAAGTGCGAAAAGTGGTTTTTCCACACTAATACAAGTGCAAAAGTGGTTTCCTGCACCAACACAAGTGCGAAAAGTGGTTTTTCAACACTAACACAAGTGCGAAAAGTGGTTTTTCAACACTAACACAAGTGCGAAAAGTGGTTTTTCAACACTAACACAAGTGCGAAAAGTGGTTTTTCCACACCAATACAAGTGCAAAAGTGGTTTCCTGCACCAACACAAGTGCGAAAAGTGGTTTTTCAACACTAACACAAGTGCAAAAAGTGGTTTTTCAACACTAACACAAGTGCAAAAAGTGTTTTTTCCACACTAATACAAGTGCAAAAGTGGTTTCCTGCACCAACACAAGTGCGAAAAGTGGTTTTTCAACACTAACACAAGTGCGAAAAGTGGTTTTTCAACACTAACACAAGTGCGAAAAGTGGTTTTTCCACACTAATACAAGTGCAAAAGTGGTTTCCTGCACCAACACAAGTGCGAAAAGTTGTTTTTCAACACTAACACAAGTGCGAAAAGTGGTTTTTCAAGACTAACACAAGTGCAAAAAGTGGTTTTTCAACACTAACACAAGTGCGAAAAGTGGTTTTTCCACACTAATACAAGTGCAAAAGTGGTTTCCTGCACCAACACAAGTGCGAAAAGTGGTTTTTCAACACTAACACAAGTGCAAAAAGTGGTTTTTCAACACTAACACAAGTGCGAAAAGTGGTTTTTCCACACTAATACAAGTGCAAAAGTGGTTTCCTGCACCAACACAAGTGCGAAAAGTGGTTTTTCAACACTAACACAAGTGCGAAAAGTGGTTTTTCAACACTAACACAAGTGCGAAAAGTGGTTTTTCAACACTAACACAAGTGCGAAAAGTGGTTTTTCCACACCAATACAAGTGCAAAAGTGGTTTCCTGCACCAACACAAGTGCGAAAAGTGGTTTTTCAACACTAACACAAGTGCAAAAAGTGGTTTTTCAACACTAACACAAGTGCAAAAAGTGTTTTTTCCACACTAATACAAGTGAAAAAGTGGTTTCCTGCACCAACACAAGTGCGAAAAGTGGTTTTTCAACACTAACACAAGTGCGAAAAGTGGTTTTTCAACACTAACACAAGTGCGAAAAGTGGTTTTTCCACACTAATACAAGTGCAAAAGTGGTTTCCTGCACCAACACAAGTGCGAAAAGTTGTTTTTCAACACTAACACAAGTGCGAAAAGTGGTTTTTCAACACTAACACAAGTGCGAAAAGTGGTTTTTCAACACTAACACAAGTGCGAAAAGTGGTTTTTCCACACTAATACAAGTGCAAAAGTGGTTTCCTGCACCAACACAAGTGCGAAAAGTGGTTTTTCAACACTAACACAAGTGCGAAAAGTGGTTTTTCAACACTAACACAAGTGCGAAAAGTGGTTTTTCAACACTAACACAAGTGCGAAAAGTGGTTTTTCCACACCAATACAAGTGCAAAAGTGGTTTCCTGCACCAACACAAGTGCGAAAGTAGTTTTTCAACACTAACACAAGTGCAAAAAGTGTTTTTTCAACACTAACACAAGTGCAAAAAGTGTTTTTTCCACACTAATACAAGTGCAAAAGTGGTTTCCTGCACCAACACAAGTGCGAAAAGTGGTTTTTCAACACTAACACAAGTGCGAAAAGTGGTTTTTCAACACTAACACAAGTGCGAAAAGTGGTTTTTCCACACTAATACAAGTGCAAAAGTGGTTTCCTGCACCAACACAAGTGCGAAAAGTTGTTTTTCAACACTAACACAAGTGCGAAAAGTGGTTTTTCAACACTAACACAAGTGCGAAAAGTGGTTTTTCAACACTAACACAAGTGCGAAAAGTGGTTTTTCCACACAATACAAGTGCAAAAGTGGTTTCCTGCACCAACACAAGTGCGAAAAGTGGTTTTTCAACACTAACACAGGTGCGAAAAGTGGTTTTTCAACACTAACACAAGTGCGAAAAGTGGTTTTTCAACACTAACACAAGTGCGAAAAGTGGTTTTTCCACACCAATACAAGTGCAAAAGTGGTTTCCTGCACCAACACAAGTGCGAAAAGTGGTTTTTCAACACTAACACAAGTGCAAAAAGTGGTTTTTCAACACTAACACAAGTGCAAAAAGTGTTTTTTCCACACTAATACAAGTGCAAAAGTGGTTTCCTGCACCAACACAAGTGCGAAAAGTGGTTTTTCAACACTAACACAAGTGCGAAAAGTGGTTTTTCAACACTAACACAAGTGCAAAAAGTGTTTTTTCCACACTAATACAAGTGCAAAAGTGGTTTCCTGCACCAACACAAGTGCGAAAAGTGTTTTTTCAACACTAACACAAGTGCGAAAAGTGGTTTTTCAACACTAACACAAGTGCGAAAAGTGGTTTTTCAACACTAACACAAGTGCAAAAAGTGTTTTTTCCACACTAATACAAGTGCAAAAGTGGTTTCCTGCACCAACACAAGTGCGAAAAGTGGTTTTTCAACACTAACACAAGTGCGAAAAGTGGTTTTTCCACACTAATACAAGTGCAAAAGTGGTTTCCTGCACCAACACAAGTGCGAAAAGTGGTTTTTCAACACTAACACAAGTGCGAAAAGTGGTTTTTTCAACACTAACACAAGTGCGAAAAGTGGTTTTTCAACACCAACACAAGTGCGAAAAGTGTTTTTTCCACACTAATACAAGTGCAAAAGTGGTTTCCTGCACCAACACAAGTGCGAAAAGTGGTTTTTCAACACTAACACAAGTGCGAAAAGTGGTTTTTCAACACTAACACAAGTGCGAAAAGTGGTTTTTCCACACTAATACAAGTGCAAAAGTGGTTTCCTGCACCAACACAAGTGCGAAAAGTGGTTTTTCAACACTAACACAAGTGCGAAAAGTGGTTTTTCAACACTAACACAAGTGCAAAAAGTGGTTTTTCCACACTAATACAAGTGCAAAAGTGATTTCCTGCACCAACACAAGTGCGAAAAGTGGTTTTTCAACACTAACACAAGTGCGAAAAGTGGTTTTTCAACACTAACACAAGTGCGAAAAGTGGTTTTTCCACACTAATACAAGTGCAAAAGTGGTTTCCTGCACCAACACAAGTGCGAAAAGTGGTTTTTCAACACTAACACAAGTGCGAAAAAGTGGTTTTTCAACACTATCACAAGTGCAAAAAGTGGTTTTTTCCACACTAATACAAGTGCAAAAGTGGTTTCCTGCACCAACACAAGTGCGAAAAGTGGTTTTTCAACACTAACACAAGTGCGAAAAGTGGTTTTTCAACACTAACACAAGTGCGAAAAGTGGTTTTTCAACACTAACACAAGTGCGAAAAGTGGTTTTTCCACACTAATACAAGCGCAAAAGTGGTTTCCTGCACCAACACAAGTGCGAAAAGTGGTTTTTCAACACTAACACAAGTGCGAAAAGTGGTTTTTCAACACTAACACAAGTGCGAAAAGTGGTTTTTCAACACTAACACAAGTGCGAAAAGTGTTTTTCCACACTAATACAAGTGCAAAAGTGGTTTCCTGCACCAACACAAGTGCGAAAAGTGGTTTTTCAACACTAACACAAGTGCGAAAAGTGGTTTTTCAACACTAACACAAGTGCGAAAAGTGGTTTTTCAACACTAACACAAGTGCGAAAAGTGGTTTTTCCACACTAATACAAGTGCAAAAGTGGTTTCCTGCACCAACACAAGTGCGAAAAGTGGTTTTTCAACACTAACACAAGTGCGAAAAGTGGTTTTTCAACACTAACACAAGTGCGAAAAGTGGTTTTTCAACACTAACACAAGTGCGAAAAGTGGTTTTTCCACACCAATACAAGTGCAAAAGTGGTTTCCTGCACCAACACAAGTGCGAAAAGTGGTTTTTCAACACTAACACAAGTGCAAAAAGTGGTTTTTCAACACTAACACAAGTGCAAAAAGTGTTTTTTCCACACTAATACAAGTGAAAAAGTGGTTTCCTGCACCAACACAAGTGCGAAAAGTGGTTTTTCAACACTAACACAAGTGCGAAAAGTGGTTTTTCAACACTAACACAAGTGCGAAAAGTGGTTTTTCCACACTAATACAAGTGCAAAAGTGGTTTCCTGCACCAACACAAGTGCGAAAAGTTGTTTTTCAACACTAACACAAGTGCGAAAAGTGGTTTTTCAACACTAACACAAGTGCGGAAAAGTGGTTTTTCAACACTAACACAAGTGCGAAAAGTGGTTTTTCCACACTAATACAAGTGCAAAAGTGGTTTCCTGCACCAACACAAGTGCGAAAGTGGTTTTTCAACACTAACACAAGTGCGAAAAGTGGTTTTTCAACACTAACACAAGTGCGAAAAGTGGTTTTTCAACACTAACACAAGTGCGAAAAGTGGTTTTTCCACACTAATACAAGTGCAAAAGTGGTTTCCTGCACCAACACAAGTGCGAAAAGTGGTTTTTCAACACTAACACAAGTGCGAAAAGTGGTTTTTCAACACTAACACAAGTGCGAAAAGTGTTTATTTCCACACTAATACAAGTGCAAAAGTGGTTTCCTGCACCAACACAAGTGCGAAAAGTGGTTTTTCAACACTAACACAAGTGCGAAAAGTGGTTTTTCAACACTAACACAAGTGCGAAAAGTGGTTTTTTCCACACTAATACAAGTGCAAAAGTGGTTTCCTGCACCAACACAAGTGCGAAAAGTTGTTTTTCAACACTAACACA
>NW_027620159.1:0-14245 GCF_964187855.1 Myxine glutinosa
TGGAGTCGCCACTTTTGAGAAGATTTCACAATGGAGTCGCCACTTTTGAGAAGATTTCACAATGGAGTCGCCACTTTTGAGAAGATTTCACAATGGAGTCGCCACTTTTGCACACATTTCACAATGGAGTCGCCACTTTTGCACACATTTCACAATGGAGTCGCCACTTTTGAGAAGATTTCACAATGGAGTCGCCACTTTTGAGAAGATTTCACAATGGAGTCGCCACTTTTGCACACATTTCACAATGGAGTCGCCACTTTTGCACACATTTCACAATGGAGTCGCCACTTTTGAGAAGATTTCACAATGGAGTCGCCACTTTTGAGAAGATTTCACAATGGAGTCGCCACTTTTGAGAAGATTTCACAATGGAGTCGCCACTTTTGAGAAGATTTCACAATGGAGTCGCCACTTTTGAGAAGATTTCACAATGGAGTCGCCACTTTTGCACACATTTCACAATGGAGTCGCCACTTTTGACAAGATTTCACAATGGAGTCGCCAATTTTGAGAAGATTTCACAATGGAGTCGCCACTTTTGAGAAGATTTCACAATGGAGTCGCCACTTTTGCACACATTTCACAATGGAGTCGCCACTTTTGAGAAGATTTCACAATGGAGTCGCCACTTTTGCACACATTTCACAATGGAGTCGCCACTTTTGCACACATTTCACAATGGAGTCGCCACTTTTGACAAGATTTCACAATGGAGTCGCCACTTTTGCACACATTTCACAATGGAGTCGCCACTTTTGAGAAGATTTCACAATGGAGTCGCCACTTTTGCACACATTTCACAATGGATTCGCCACTTTTGCACACATTTCACAATGGAGTCGCCACTTTTGAGAAGATTTCACAATGGAGTCGCCACTTTTGCACACATTTCACAATGGAGTCGCCACTTTTGAGAAGATTTCGCAATGGAGTCGCCACTTTTGAGAAGATTTCACAATGGAGTCGCCACTTTTGCACACATTTCACAATGGAGTCGCCACTTTTGAGAAGATTTCACAATGGAGTCGCCACTTTTGAGAAGATTTCACAATGGAGTCGCCACTTTTGCACACATTTCACAATGGAGTCGCCACTTTTGAGAAGATTTCACAATGGAGTCGCCACTTTTGAGAAGATTTCACAATGGAGTCGCCACTTTTGAGAAGATTTCACAATGGAGTCGCCACTTTTGAGAAGATTTCACAATGGAGTCGCCACTTTTGAGAAGATTTCACAATGGAGTCGCCACTTTTGAGAAGATTTCACAATGGAGTCGCCACTTTTGCACACATTTCACAATGGAGTCACCACTTTTGAGAAGATTTCACAATGGAGTCGCCACTTTTGAGAAGATTTCACAATGGAGTCGCCACTTTTGCACACATTTCACAATGGAGTCGCCACTTTTGAGAAGATTTCACAATGGAGTCGCCACTTTTGAGAAGATTTCACAATGGAGTCGCCACTTTTGCACACATTTCACAATGGAGTCGCCACTTTTGAGAAGATTTCACAATGGAGTCGCCACTTTTGAGAAGATTTCACAATGGAGTCGCCACTTTTGAGAAGATTTCACAATGGAGTCGCCACTTTTGAGAAGATTTCACAATGGAGTCGCCACTTTTGCACACATTTCACAATGGAGTCGCCACTTTTGCACACATTTCACAATGGAGTCGCCACTTTTGCACACATTTCACAATGGAGTCGCCACTTTTGAGAAGATTTCACAATGGAGTCGCCACTTTTGAGAAGATTTCACAATGGAGTCGCCACTTTTGCACACATTTCACAATGGAGTCGCCACTTTTGCACACATTTCACAATGGAGTCGCCACTTTTGAGAAGATTTCACAATGGAGTCGCCACTTTTGCACACATTTCACAATGGAGTCGCCACTTTTGAGAAGATTTCACAATGGAGTCGCCACTTTTGAGAAGATTTCACAATGGAGTCGCCACTTTTGAGAAGATTTCACAATGGAGTCGCCACTTTTGAGAAGATTTCACAATGGAGTCGCCACTTTTGAGAAGATTTCACAATGGAGTCGCCACTTTTGAGAAGATTTCACAATGGAGTCGCCACTTTTGCACACATTTCACAATGGAGTCGCCACTTTTGACAAGATTTCACAATGGAGTCGCCACTTTTGAGAAGATTTCACAATGGAGTCGCCACTTTTGAGAAGATTTCACAATAGAGTCGCCACTTTTGCACACATTTCACAATGGAGTCGCCACTTTTGCACACATTTCACAATGGAGTCGCCACTTTTGACAAGATTTCACAATGGAGTCGCCACTTTTGAGAACATTTCACAATGGAGTCGCCACTTTTGAGAAGATTTCACAATGGAGTCGCCACTTTTGAGAAGATTTCACAATGGAGTCGCCACTTTTGCACACATTTCACAATGGAGTCGCCACTTTTGAGAAGATTTCACAATGGAGTCGCCACTTTTGAGAAGATTTCACAATGGAGTCGCCACTTTTGAGAAGATTTCACAATGGAGTCGCCACTTTTGAGAAGATTTCACAATGGAGTCGCCACTTTTGAGAAGATTTCACAATGGAGTCGCCACTTTTGAGAAGATTTCACAATGGAGTCGCCACTTTTGAGAAGATTTCACAATGGAGTCGCCACTTTTGCACACATTTCACAATGGAGTCGCCACTTTTGAGAAGATTTCACAATGGAGTCGCCACTTTTGAGAAGATTTCACAATGGAGTCGCCACTTTTGCACACATTTCACAATGGAGTCGCCACTTTTGCACACATTTCACAATGGAGTCGCCACTTTTGAGAAGATTTCACAATGGAGTCGCCACTTTTGCACACATTTCACAATGGAGTCGCCACTTTTGCACACATTTCACAATGGAGTCGCCACTTTTGAGAAGATTTCACAATGGAGTCGCCACTTTTGAGAAGATTTCACAATGGAGTCGCCACTTTTGAGAAGATTTCACAATGGAGTCGCCACTTTTGCACACATTTCACAATGGAGTCGCCACTTTTGCACACATTTCACAATGGAGTCGCCACTTTTGAGAAGATTTCACAATGGAGTCGCCACTTTTGAGAAGATTTCACAATGGAGTCGCCACTTTTGCACACATTTCACAATGGAGTCGCCACTTTTGCACACATTTCACAATGGAGTCGCCACTTTTGAGAAGATTTCACAATGGAGTCGCCACTTTTGCACACATTTCACAATGGAGTCGCCACTTTTGCACACATTTCACAATGGAGTCGCCACTTTTGAGAAGCTTTCACAATGGAGTCGCCACTTTTGCACACATTTCACAATGGAGTCGCCACTTTTGAGAAGATTTCACAATGGAGTCGCCACTTTTGAGAAGATTTCACAATGGAGTCGCCACTTTTGAGAAGATTTCACAATGGAGTCGCCACTTTTGAGAAGATTTCACAATGGAGTCGCCACTTTTGAGAAGATTTCACAATGGAGTCGCCACTTTTGAGAAGATTTCACAATGGAGTCGCCACTTTTGCACACATTTCACAATGGAGTCGCCACTTTTGACAAGATTTCACAATGGAGTCGCCACTTTTGAGAAGATTTCACAATGGAGTCGCCACTTTTGAGAAGATTTCACAATGGAGTCGCCACTTTTGCACACATTTCACAATGGAGTCGCCACTTTTGAGAAGATTTCACAATGGAGTCGCCACTTTTGCACACATTTCACAATGGAGTCGCCACTTTTGCACACATTTCACAATGGAGTCGCCACTTTTGACAAGATTTCACAATGGAGTCGCCACTTTTGCACACATTTCACAATGGAGTCGCCACTTTTGAGAAGATTTCACAATGGAGTCGCCACTTTTGCACACATTTCACAATGGAGTCGCCACTTTTGCACACATTTCACAATGGAGTCGCCACTTTTGAGAAGATTTCACAATGGAGTCGCCACTTTTGCACACATTTCACAATGGAGTCGCCAATTTTGAGAAGCTTTCGCAATGCAGTCGCCACTTTTGAGAAGATTTCACAATGGAGTCGCCACTTTTGCACACATTTCACAATGGAGTCGCCACTTTTGAGAAGATTTCACAATGGAGTCGCCACTTTTGAGAAGATTTCACAATGGAGTCGCCACTTTTGCACACATTTCACAATGGAGTCGCCACTTTTGAGAAGATTTCACAATGGAGTCGCCACTTTTGAGAAGATTTCACAATGGAGTCGCCACTTTTGAGAAGATTTCACAATGGAGTCGCCACTTTTGAGAAGATTTCACAATGGAGTCGCCACTTTTGAGAAGATTTCACAATGGAGTCGCCACTTTTGAGAAGATTTCACAATGGAGTCGCCACTTTTGAGAAGATTTCACAATGGAGTCGCCACTTTTGAGAAGATTTCACAATGGAGTCGCCACTTTTGAGAAGATTTCACAATGGAGTCGCCACTTTTGAGAAGATTTCACAATGGAGTCGCCACTTTTGAGAAGATTTCACAATGGAGTCGCCACTTTTGAGAAGATTTCACAATGGAGTCGCCACTTTTGAGAAGATTTCACAATGGAGTCGCCACTTTTGAGAAGATTTCACAATGGAGTCGCCACTTTTGCACACATTTCACAATGGAGTCGCCACTTTTGCACACATTTCACAATGGAGTCGCCACTTTTGAGAAGATTTCACAATGGAGTCGCCACTTTTGCACACATTTCACAATGGAGTCGCCACTTTTGCACACATTTCACAATGGAGTCGCCACTTTTGAGAAGATTTCTCAATGGAGTCGCCACTTTTGAGAAGATTTCACAATGGAGTCGCCACTTTTGAGAAGATTTCACAATGGAGTCGCCACTTTTGCACACATTTCACAATGGAGTCGCCACTTTTGCACACATTTCACAATGGAGTCGCCACTTTTGCACACATTTCACAATGGAGTCGCCACTTTTGAGAAGATTTCACAATGGAGTCGCCACTTTTGAGAAGATTTCACAATGGAGTCGCCACTTTTGAGAAGATTTCACAATGGAGTCGCCACTTTTGAGAAGATTTCACAATGGAGTCGCCACTTTTGCACACATTTCACAATGGAGTCGCCACTTTTGCACACATTTCACAATGGAGTCGCCACTTTTGAGAAGATTTCACAATGGAGTCGCCACTTTTGAGAAGATTTCACAATGGAGTCGCCACTTTTGCACACATTTCACAATGGAGTCGCCACTTTTGCACACATTTCACAATGGAGTCGCCACTTTTGAGAAGATTTCACAATGGAGTCGCCACTTTTGCACACATTTCACAATGAAGTCGCCACTTTTGCACACATTTCACAATGGAGTCGCCACTTTTGAGAAGATTTCACAATGGAGTCGCCACTTTTGCACACATTTCACAATGGAGTCGCCACTTTTGAGAAGATTTCACAATGGAGTCGCCACTTTTGAGAAGATTTCACAATGGAGTCGCCACTTTTGAGAAGATTTCACAATGGAGTCGCCACTTTTGAGAAGATTTCACAATGGAGTCGCCACTTTTGAGAAGATTTCACAATGGAGTCGCCACTTTTGAGAAGATTTCACAATGGAGTCGCCACTTTTGCACACATTTCACAATGGAGTCGCCACTTTTGACAAGATTTCACAATGGAGTCGCCACTTTTGAGAAGATTTCACAATGGAGTCGCCACTTTTGAGAAGATTTCACAATGGAGTCGCCACTTTTGCACACATTTCACAATGGAGTCGCCACTTTTGAGAAGATTTCACAATGGAGTCGCCACTTTTGCACACATTTCACAATGGAGTCGCCACTTTTGCACACATTTCACAATGGAGTCGCCACTTTTGACAAGATTTCACAATGGAGTCGCCACTTTTGCACACATTTCACAATGGAGTCGCCACTTTTGAGAAGATTTCACAATGGAGTCGCCACTTTTGCACACATTTCACAATGGAGTCGCCACTTTTGCACACATTTCACAATGGAGTCGCCACTTTTGAGAAGATTTCACAATGGAGTCGCCACTTTTGCACACATTTCACAATGGAGTCGCCAATTTTGAGAAGCTTTCGCAATGCAGTCGCCACTTTTGAGAAGATTTCACAATGGAGTCGCCACTTTTGCACACATTTCACAATGGAGTCGCCACTTTTGAGAAGATTTCACAATGGAGTCGCCACTTTTGAGAAGATTTCACAATGGAGTCGCCACTTTTGCACACATTTCACAATGGAGTCGCCACTTTTGAGAAGATTTCACAATGGAGTCGCCACTTTTGAGAAGATTTCACAATGGAGTCGCCACTTTTGAGAAGATTTCACAATGGAGTCGCCACTTTTGAGAAGATTTCACAATGGAGTCGCCACTTTTGAGAAGATTTCACAATGGAGTCGCCACTTTTGAGAAGATTTCACAATGGAGTCGCCACTTTTGCACACATTTCACAATGGAGTCACCACTTTTGAGAAGATTTCACAATGGAGTCGCCACTTTTGAGAAGATTTCACAATGGAGTCGCCACTTTTGCACACATTTCACAATGGAGTCGCCACTTTTGAGAAGATTTCACAATGGAGTCGCCACTTTTGAGAAGATTTCACAATGGAGTCGCCACTTTTGCACACATTTCACAATGGAGTCGCCACTTTTGAGAAGATTTCACAATGGAGTCGCCACTTTTGAGAAGATTTCACAATGGAGTCGCCACTTTTGAGAAGATTTCACAATGGAGTCGCCACTTTTGAGAAGATTTCACAATGGAGTCGCCACTTTTGAGAAGATTTCACAATGGAGTCGCCACTTTTGAGAAGATTTCACAATGGAGTCGCCACTTTTGCATACATTTCACAATGGAGTCGCCACTTTTGAGAAGATTTCACAATGGAGTCGCCACTTTTGAGAAGATTTCACAATGGAGTCGCCACTTTTGAGAAGATTTCACAATGGAGTCGCCACTTTTGCACACATTTCACAATGGAGTCGCCACTTTTGCACACATTTCACAATGGAGTCGCCACTTTTGAGAAGATTTCACAATGGAGTCGCCACTTTTGAGAAGATTTCACAATGGAGTCGCCACTTTTGCACACATTTCACAATGGAGTCGCCACTTTTGCACACATTTCACAATGGAGTCGCCCCTTTTGAGAAGATTTCACAATGGAGTCGCCACTTTTGCACACATTTCACAATGGAGTCGCCACTTTTGAGAAGATTTCACAATGGAGTCGCCACTTTTGAGAAGATTTCACAATGGAGTCGCCACTTTTGAGAAGATTTCACAATGGAGTCGCCACTTTTGAGAAGATTTCACAATGGAGTCGCCACTTTTGAGAAGATTTCACAATGGAGTCGCCACTTTTGAGAAGATTTCACAATGGAGTCGCCACTTTTGCACACATTTCACAATGGAGTCGCCACTTTTGACAAGATTTCACAATGGAGTCGCCACTTTTGAGAAGATTTCACAATGGAGTCGCCACTTTTGAGAAGATTTCACAATGGAGTCGCCACTTTTGCACACATTTCACAATGGAGTCGCCACTTTTGAGAAGATTTCACAATGGAGTCGCCACTTTTGCACACATTTCACAATGGAGTCGCCACTTTTGCACACATTTCACAATGGAGTCGCCACTTTTGACAAGATTTCACAATGGAGTCGCCACTTTTGAGAACATTTCACAATGGAGTCGCCACTTTTGAGAAGATTTCACAATGGAGTCGCCACTTTTGAGAAGATTTCACAATGGAGTCGCCACTTTTGCACACATTTCACAATGGAGTCGCCACTTTTGAGAAGATTTCACAATGGAGTCGCCAGTTTTGAGAAGATTTCACAATGGAGTCGCCACTTTTGAGAAGATTTCACAATGGAGTCGCCACTTTTGAGAAGATTTCACAATGGAGTCGCCACTTTTGAGAAGATTTCACAATGGAGTCGCCACTTTTGAGAAGATTTCACAATGGAGTCGCCACTTTTGAGAAGATTTCACAATGGAGTCGCCACTTTTGAGAAGATTTCACAATGGAGTCGCCACTTTTGAGAAGATTTCACAATGGAGTCGCCACTTTTGAGAAGATTTCACAATGGAGTCGCCACTTTTGCACACATTTCACAATGGAGTCGCCACTTTTGCACACATTTCACAATGGAGTCGCCACTTTTGAGAAGATTTCACAATGGAGTCGCCACTTTTGCACACATTTCACAATGGAGTCGCCACTTTTGCACACATTTCACAATGGAGCCGCCACTTTTGAGAAGATTTCACAATGGAGTCGCCACTTTTGCACACATTTCACAATGGAGTCGCCACTTTTGAGAAGATTTCACAATGGAGTCGCCACTTTTGAGAAGATTTCACAATGGAGTCGCCACTTTTGAGAAGATTTCACAATGGAGTCGCCACTTTTGAGAAGATTTCACAATGGAGTCGCCACTTTTGAGTAGATTTCACAATGGAGTCGCCACTTTTGAGAAGATTTCACAATGGAGTCGCCACTTTTGAGAAGATTTCACAATGGAGTCGCCACTTTTGAGAAGATTTCACAATGGAGTCGCCACTTTTGAGAAGATTTCACAATGGAGTCGCCACTTTTGAGAAGATTTCACAATGGAGTCGCCACTTTTGAGAAGATTTCACAATGGAGTCGCCACTTTTGAGAAGATTTCACAATGGAGTCGCCACTTTTGAGAAGATTTCACAATGGAGTCGCCACTTTTGAGAAGATTTCACAATGGAGTCGCCACTTTTGAGAAGATTTCACAATGGAATCGCCACTTTTGAGAAGATTTCACAATGGAGTCGCCACTTTTGAGAAGATTTCACAATGGAGTCGCCACTTTTGAGAAGATTTCACAATGGAGTCGCCACTTTTGAGAAGATTTCACAATGGAGTCGCCACTTTTGAGAAGATTTCACAATGGAGTCGCCACTTTTGAGAAGATTTCACAATGGAGTCGCCACTTTTGAGAAGATTTCACAATGGAGTCGCCACTTTTGAGAAGATTTCACAATGGAGTCGCCACTTTTGAGAAGATTTCACAATGGAGTCGCCACTTTTGCACACATTTCACAATGGAGTCGCCACTTTTGCACACATTTCACAATGGAGTCGCCACTTTTGCACACATTTCACAATTGAGTCGCCACTTTTGCACACATTTCACAATGGAGTCGCCACTTTTGAGAAGATTTCACAATGGAGTCGCCACTTTTGCACACATTTCACAATGGAGTCGCCACTTTTGCACACATTTCACAATGGAGTCGCCACTTTTGAGAAGATTTCACAATGGAGTCGCCACTTTTGAGAAGATTTCACAATGGAGTCGCCACTTTTGAGAAGATTTCACAATGGAGTCGCCACTTTTGAGAAGATTTCACAATGGAGTCGCCACTTTTGAGAAGATTTCACAATGGAGTCGCCACTTTTGCACACATTTCACAATGGAGTCGCCACTTTTGAGAAGATTTCACAATGGAGTCGCCACTTTTGAGAAGATTTCACAATGGAGTCGCCACTTTTGAGAAGATTTCACAATGGATTCGCCACTTTTGAGAAGATTTCACAATGGAGTCGCCACTTTTGAGAAGATTTCACAATGGAGTCGCCACTTTTGAGAAGATTTCACAATGGAGTCGCCACTTTTGAGAAGATTTCACAATGGAGTCGCCACTTTTGAGAAGATTTCACAATGGAGTCGCCACTTTTGCACACATTTCACAATGGAGTCGCCACTTTTGCATACATTTCACAATGGAGTCGCCACTTTTGAGAAGATTTCACAATGGAGTCGCCACTTTTGAGAAGATTTCACAATGGAGTCGCCACTTTTGCACACATTTCACAATGGAGTCGCCACTTTTGCACACATTTCACAATGGAGTCGCCACTTTTGAGAAGATTTCACAATGGAGTCGCCACTTTTGAGAAGATTTCACAATGGAGTCGCCACTTTTGCACACATTTCACAATGGAGTCGCCACTTTTGCACACATTTCACAATGGAGTCTCCACTTTTGAGAAGATTTCACAATGGAGTCGCCACTTTTGAGAAGATTTCACAATGGAGTCGCCACTTTTGCACACATTTCACAATGGAGTCGCCACGTTTGCACACATTTCACAATGGAGTCGCCACTTTTGAGAAGATTTCACAATGGAGTCGCCACTTTTGCACACATTTCACAATGGAGTCGCCACTTTTGAGAAGATTTCACAATGGAGTCGCCACTTTTGAGAAGATTTCACAATGGAGTCGCCACTTTTGCACACATTTCACAATGCAGTCGCCACTTTTGAGAAGATTTCACAATGGAGTCGCCACTTTTGAGAAGATTTCTCAATGGAGTCGCCACTTTTGCACACATTTCACAATGGAGTCGCCACTTTTGAGAAGATTTCACAATGGAGTCGCCACTTTTGAGAAGATTTCACAATGGAGTCGCCACTTTTGAGAAGATTTCACAATGGAGTCGCCACTTTTGAGAAGATTTCACAATGGAGTCGCCACTTTTGAGAAGATTTCACAATGGAGTCGCCACTTTTGAGAAGATTTCACAATGGAGTCGCCACTTTTGCACACATTTCACAATGGAGTCGCCACTTTTGAGAAGATTTCACAATGGAGTCGCCACTTTTGAGAAGATTTCACAATGGAGTCGCCACTTTTGCACACATTTCACAATGGAGTCGCCACTTTTGAGAAGATTTCACAATGGAGTCGCCACTTTTGAGAAGATTTCACAATGGAGTCGCCACTTTTGCACACATTTCACAATGGAGTCGCCACTTTTGAGAAGATTTCACAATGGAGTCGCCACTTTTGAGAAGATTTCACAATGGAGTCGCCACTTTTGAGAAGATTTCACAATGGAGTCGCCACTTTTGAGAAGATTTCACAATGGAGTCGCCACTTTTGAGAAGATTTCACAATGGAGTCGCCACTTTTGAGAAGATTTCACAATGGAGTCGCCACTTTTGCATACATTTCACAATGGAGTCGCCACTTTTGAGAAGATTTCACAATGGAGTCGCCACTTTTGAGAAGATTTCACAATGGAGTCGCCACTTTTGAGAAGATTTCACAATGGAGTCGCCACTTTTGCACACATTTCACAATGGAGTCGCCACTTTTGCACACATTTCACAATGGAGTCGCCACTTTTGAGAAGATTTCACAATGGAGTCGCCACTTTTGAGAAGATTTCACAATGGAGTAGCCACTTTTGCACACATTTCACAATGGAGTCGCCACTTTTGCACACATTTCACAAAGGAGTCGCCACTTTTGAGAAGATTTCACAATGGAGTCGCCACTTTTGCACACATTTCACAATGGAGTCGCCACTTTTGAGAAGATTTCACAATGGAGTCGCCACTTTTGAGAAGATTTCACAATGGAGTCGCCACTTTTGAGAAGATTTCACAATGGAGTCGCCACTTTTGAGAAGATTTCACAATGGAGTCGCCACTTTTGAGAAGATTTCACAATGGAGTGGCCACTTTTGAGAAGATTTCACAATGGAGTCGCCACTTTTGCACACATTTCACAATGGAGTCGCCACTTTTGAGAAGATTTCACAATGGAGTCGCCACTTTTGAGAAGATTTCACAATGGAGTCGCCACTTTTGAGAAGATTTCACAATGGAGTCGCCACTTTTGAGAAGATTTCACAATTGAGTCGCCACTTTTGAGAAGATTTCACAATGGAGTCGCCACTTTTGAGAAGATTTCACAATGGAGTCGCCACTTTTGCACACATTTCACAATGGAGTCGCCACTTTTTAGAAGATTTCACAATGGAGTCGCCACTTTTGAGAAGATTTCACAATGGAGTCGCCACTTTTGAGAAGATTTCACAATGGATTCGCCACTTTTGAGAAGATTTCACAATGGAGTCGCCACTTTTGAGAAGATTTCACAATGGAGTCGCCACTTTTGAGAAGATTTCACAATGGAGTCGCCACTTTTGAGAAGATTTCACAATGGAGTCGCCACTTTTGAGAAGATTTCACAATGGAGTCGCCACTTTTGCACACATTTCACAATGGAGTCGCCACTTTTGCATACATTTCACAATGGAGTCGCCACTTTTGAGAAGATTTCACAATGGAGTCGCCACTTTTGAGAAGATTTCACAATGGAGTCGCCACTTTTGCACACATTTCACAATGGAGTCGCCACTTTTGCACACATTTCACAATGGAGTCGCCACTTTTGAGAAGATTTCACAATGGAGTCGCCACTTTTGAGAAGATTTCACAATGGAGTCGCCACTTTTGCACACATTTCACAATGGAGTCGCCACTTTTGCACACATTTCACAATGGAGTCGCCACTTTTGAGAAGATTTCACAATGGAGTCGCCACTTTTGAGAAGATTTCACAATGGAGTCGCCACTTTTGCACACATTTCACAATGGAGTCGCCACTTTTGCACACATTTCACAATGGAGTCGCCACTTTTGAGAAGATTTCACAATGGAGTCGCCACTTTTGCCCACATTTCACAATGGAGTCGCCACTTTTGAGAAGATTTCACAATGGAGTCGCCACTTTTGAGAAGATTTCACAATGGAGTCGCCACTTTTGCACACATTTCACAATGGAGTCGCCACTTTTGAGAAGATTTCACAATGGAGTCGCCACTTTTGAGAAGATTTCTCAATGGAGTCGCCACTTTTGCACACATTTCACAATGGAGTCGCCACTTTTGAGAAGATTTCACAATGGAGTCGCCACTTTTGAGAAGATTTCACAATGGAGTCGCCACTTTTGAGAAGATTTCACAATGGAGTCGCCACTTTTGAGAAGATTTCACAATGGAGTCGCCACTTTTGAGAAGATTTCACAATGGAGTCGCCACTTTTGAGAAGATTTCACAATGGAGTCGCCACTTTTGCACACATTTCACAATGGAGTCGCCACTTTTGAGAAGATTTCACAATGGAGTCGCCACTTTTGAGAAGATTTCACAATGGAGTCGCCACTTTTGCACAC
Organism: Myxine glutinosa; assembly: GCF_964187855.1. Lineage (NCBI taxonomy): Eukaryota > Metazoa > Chordata > Myxini > Myxiniformes > Myxinidae > Myxine > Myxine glutinosa. The sequence goes on from NW_027620159.1 coordinate 13,012, forward strand.
ATTTCACAATGGAGTCGCCACTTTTGAGAAGATTTCACAATGGAGTCGCCACTTTTGAGAAGATTTCACAATGGAGTCGCCACTTTTGTACACATTTCACAATGGAGTCGCCACTTTTGAGAAGATTTCACAATGGAGTCGCCACTTTTGAGAAGATTTCACAATGGAGTCGCCACTTTTGAGAAGATTTCACAATGGAGTCGCCACTTTTGAGAAGATTTCACAATGGAGTCGCCACTTTTGAGAAGATTTCACAATGGAGTCGCCACTTTTGAGAAGATTTCACAATGGAGTCGCCACTTTTGCATACATTTCACAATGGAGTCGCCACTTTTGAGAAGATTTCACAATGGAGTCGCCACTTTTGAGAGGATTTCACAATGGAGTCGCCACTTTTGAGAAGATTTCACAATGGAGTCGCCACTTTTGCACACATTTCACAATGGAGTCGCCACTTTTGCACACATTTCACAATGGATTCGCCACTTTTGAGAAGATTTCACAATGGAGTCGCCACTTTTGAGAAGATTTCACAATGGAGTCGCCACTTTTGCACACATTTCACAATGGAGTCGCCACTTTTGCACACATTTCACAAAGGAGTCGCCACTTTTGAGAAGATTTCACAATGGAGTCGCCACTTTTGCACACATTTCACAATGGAGTCGCCACTTTTGAGAAGATTTCACAATGGAGTCGCCACTTTTGAGAAGATTTCACAATGGAGTCGCCACTTTTGAGAAGATTTCACAATGGAGTCGCCACTTTTGAGAAGATTTCACAATGGAGTCGCCACTTTTGAGAAGATTTCACAATGGAGTCGCCACTTTTGAGAAGATTTCACAATGGAGTCGCCACTTTTGCACACATTTCACAATGGAGTCGCCACTTTTGAGAAGATTTCACAATGGAGTCGCCACTTTTGAGAAGATTTCACAATGGAGTCGCCACTTTTGAGAAGATTTCACAATGGAGTCGCCACTTTTGAGAAGATTTCACAATGGAGTCGCCACTTTTGAGAAGATTTCACAATGGAGTCGCCACTTTTGAGAAGATTTCACAATGGAGTCGCCACTTTTGAGAAGATTTCACAATGGAGTCGCCACTTTTGCACACATTTCACAATGGAGTCGCCACTTTTGAGAAGATTTCACAATGGAGTCGCCACTTTTGAGAAGATTTCACAATGGAGTCGCCACTTTTGAGAAGATTTCACAAGTACTCTGCGTTGATA
>NW_027620160.1:0-14239 GCF_964187855.1 Myxine glutinosa
AGTGTTTTAAGATCAAGATGAAAAGCTCAAGAATTTTATCCAATCAAGTTGATAGTGTTTTAAGATCAAGATGAAAAGATCAATAATTTTATCCAATCAAGTTGATAGTTTTTTAAGATCAAGATGGAAAGATCAATAATTATATCCAATCAGGTTCATAGTTTTTTAAGATCAAGATGAAAAGATCAATAATGTTGGGCATTCAAGTTGATAGTTTTTTAAGATCAAGATGAAAAGATCAATAATGTTAGGCATTCAAATTGATATATTTTTAAGATCAAGATGAAAAGATCAATAATGTTAGGCATTCATGTTGATATATTTTTAAGATCAAGATAAAAAGATCAATAATTTTATCCAATCAAGTTGATAGTTTTTTAAGATCAAGATGAAAAGATCAATAATGTTAGGCATTCAAGTTGATAGTTTTTTAAGATCAAGATGAAAAGATCAAGAATTGTGGGCAATCAAGTTTTTGTTTTTTTTAAGATCAAGCTCAAAACATCAATAATTTTATGCAATCAAGTTGACAGCTTTTTAATATCAAGATCAAAAGATCAAGAATTTTATGTGATCAAGTTGATCGTTTTTTAATATCAAGATCAAAAGATCAAGAATTTTATGTGATCAAGTTGATCGTTTTTTAATATCAAGATCAAAAGATCAAGAATTTTATGCGATCAAGTTGATCGTTTTTTAATACCAAGATCAAAAGATCAAGAATTTTATGCGATCAAGTTGACAGCTTTTTAAGATCAAAAGATCAAGAATTTTATAGAATCAAGTTGATATTTTTTATGATCAAGCTCAAAACATCAATAATTTTATGCAATCAAGTTGATGGTTTTTTAAGATCATGCTCAAAACATCAACAATTTTATGCAATCAAGTTGATTGTTTTTTAAGATCATGCTCAAAACATCAATAATTTTATGCAATCAAGTTGATGGTTTTTTAAGATCATGCTCAAAAGATCAATAATTTTGGTCAATCAAGTTGATGGTTTTTTAAGATCATGCTCAAAAGATCAATAATTTTGGTCAATCAAGTTGATCGTTTTTTAAGATCAAGATCAAAAGATCAATAATTTTAGGCAATCAAGTTGACAGTTTTTTTATTTCAAGATGAAAAGATCAATAATTTTATGCAATCAAGTTGACAGTTTTTTTAAGATCAAGATAAAAAGATCAATAATTTTATGCAATCAAGTTGATAGTTTTTTAAGATCAAGATGAAAAGATCAAGAATTTTATCCAATCAAGTTGATAGTTTTTTAAGATCAAGATGAAAAGATCAATAATTTTATGCAATCAAGTTGATAGTTTTTTAAGATCAAGATGAAAAGATCAAGAATTTTATCCAATCAAGTTGATAGTTTTTTAAGATCAAGATGAAAAGATCAATAATTTTATGCAATCAAGTTGATAGTTTTTTAAGATCAAGATGAAAAGATGAATAATTATATCCAATCAAGTTGATAGTTTTTTAAGATCAAGATGAAAAGATCAAGAATTTTATGCAATCAAGTTGATAGTTTTTTAAGATCAAGATGAAAAGATCAATAATTTTATGCAATTAAGTTGATAGTTTTTTAAGATCAAGAAGAAAAGATCAATAATTTTATGCAATCAAGTTGATCGTTTTTTAAGATCAAGATGAAAAGATCAAGAATGTTAGGCATTCAAGTTGATATATTTTTAAGATCAAGATAAAAAGATCAATAATTTTATGCATTCAAGTTGACAGTTTTTTTAAGATCAAGATAAAAAGATCAAGAATTTTATGCAATCAAGTTGACAGTTTTTTAAAGATCAAGATAAAAAGATCAAGAATTTTATGCATTCAAGTTGACAGTTTTTTAAGATCAAGATGAAAAGATCAATAATTTCATGCAATCAAGTTGATAGTTTTTTAAGATCAAGACAAAAAGATCAAGAATTTTATCCAATCAAGTTGATAGTTTTTTAAGATCAAGATGAAAATATCAATAATTATATCCAATCAAGCTGATAGTTTTTAAAGATCAAGATGAAAAGATCAATAATTTTATGCAATCAAGTTGACAGTTTTTTTAAGATCAAGATAAAAAGATCAAGAATTTTATGCAATCAAGTTGACAGTTTTTTAAAGATCAAGATAAAAAGATCAAGAATTTTATGCATTCAAGTTGACAGTTTTTTAAGATCAAGATGAAAAGATCAAGAATTTTATGCAATCAAGTTGATAGTTTTTTAAGATCAAGACAAAAAGATCAAGAATTTTATCCAATCAAGTTGATAGTTTTTTAAGATCAAGATGAAAAGATCAATAATTATATCCAATCAAGCTGATAGTTTTTTAAGATCAAGATGAAAAGATCAATAATGTTAGGCATTCAAGTTGATAGTTTTTTAAGATCAAGATGAAAAGATCAATAATGTTAGGCATTCAAGTTGATATATTTTTAAGATCAAGATGAAAAGATCGAGAATTTTATCCAATCAAGTTGATAGTTTTTTAAGATCAAGATAAAAAGATCAATAATTTTATCCAATCAAGTTGATAGTTTTTTAAGATCAAGATGAAAAGATCAAGAATTTCATGCAATCAAGTTGATAGTTTTTTAAGATCAAGATGAAAAGATCAATAATTATATCCAATCAAGCTGATAGTTTTTAAAGATCAAGATGAAAAGATCAATAATTATATCCAATCAAGTTGATAGTTTTTTAAGATCAAGATGAAAAGATCAATAATTTTATGCAATCAAGTTGATAGTTTTTTAAGATCAAGATGAAAAGATCAAGAATGTTAGGCATTCAAGTTGATATATTTTTAAGATCAAGATAAAAAGATCAAGAATTTTATGCAATCAAGTTGACAGTTTTTTTAAGATCAAGATAAAAAGATCAAGAATTTTATGCAATCAAGTTGACAGTTTTTTTAAGATCAAGATAAAAAGAGCAAGAATTTTATGCATTCAAGTTGACAGTTTTTTAAGATCAAGATGAAAAGATCAATAATTTTATGCAATCAAGTTGACAGTTTTTTTAAGATCAAGATGAAAAGATCAATAATTATATCCAATGAAGTTGATAGTTTTTTAAGATCAATATGAAAAGATCAATAATTTTATGCAATCAAGTTGATAGTTTTTTAAGATCAAGATGAAAAGATCAAGAATTTTATGCAATCAAGTTGATAGTTTTTTAAGATCAAGATGAAAAGATCAATAATGTTAGGCATTCAAGTTGATAGTGTTTTAAGATCAAGATTAAAAGATCAATAATTTTATGCAATCAAGTTGATAGTGTTTTAAGATCAAGATGAAAAGATCAAGAATTTTATCCAATCAAGTTGATAGTGTTTTAAGATCAAGATGAAAAGATCAATAATTATATCCAATCAGGTTCATAGTTTTTTAAGATCAAGATTAAAAGATCAATAATTATATCCAATCAGGTTCATAGTTTTTTAAGATCAAGATTAAAAGATCAATAATTTTATGCAATCAAGTTGATAGTGTTTTAAGATCAAGATGAAAAGATCAAGAATTTTATCCAATCAAGTTGATAGTGTTTTAAGATCAAGATGAAAAGATCAATAATTTTATCCAATCAAGTTGATAGTTTTTTAAGATCAAGATGGAAAGATCAATAATTATATCCAATCAGGTTCATAGTTTTTTAAGATCAAGATAAAAAGATCAATAATGTTGGGCATTCAAGTTGATAGTTTTTTAAGATCAAGATGAAAAGATCAATAATGTTCGGCATTCAAATTGATATATTTTTAAGATCAAGATGAAAAGATCAATAACGTTAGGCATTCATGTTGATATATTTTTAAGATCAAGATAAAAAGATCAATAATTTTATCCAATCAAGTTGATAGTTTTTTAAGATCAAGATGAAAAGATCAATAATGTTAGGCATTCAAGTTGATAGTTTTTTAAGATCAAGATGAAAAGATCAAGAATTGTGGGCAATCAAGTTTTTGTTTTTTTAAAGATCAAGCTCAAAACATCAATAATTTTATGCAATCAAGTTGACAGCTTTTTAATATCAAGATCAAAAGATCAAGAATTTTATGTGATCAAGTTGATCGTTTTTTAATATCAAGATCAAAAGATCAAGAATTTTATGTGATCAAGTTGATCGTTTTTTAATATCAAGATCAAAAGATCAAGAATTTTATGCGATCAAGTTCATCGTTTTTTAATACCAAGATCAAAAGATCAAGAATTTTATGCGATCAAGTTGACAGCTTTTTAAGATCAAAAGATCAAGAATTTTATAGAATCAAGTTGATATTTTTTATGATCAAGCTCAAAACATCAATAATTTTATGCAATCAAGTTCATGGTTTTTTAAGATCATGCTCAAAACATCAACAATTTTATGCAATCAAGTTGATTGTTTTTTAAGATCATGCTCAAAACATCAATAATTTTATGCAATCAAGTTGATGGTTTTTTAAGATCATGCTCAAAAGATCAATAATTTTGGTCAATCAAGTTGATGGTTTTTTAAGATCATGCTCAAAAGATCAATAATTTTGGTCAATCAAGTTGATCGTTTTTTAAGATCAAGATCAAAAGATCAATAATTTTAGGCAATCAAGTTGACAGTTTTTTTTATTTCAAGATGAAAAGATCAATAATTTTATGCAATCAAGTTGACAGTTTTTTTAAGATCAAGATAAAAAGATCAATAATTTTATGCAAACAAGTTGATAGTTTTTTAAGATCAAGATGAAAAGATCAAGAATTTTATCCAATCAAGTTGATAGTTTTTTAAGATCAAGATGAAAAGATCAATAATTTTATGCAATCAAGTTGATAGTTTTTTAAGATCAAGATGAAAAGATCAAGAATTTTATCCAATCAAGTTGATAGTTTTTTAAGATCAAGATGAAAAGATCAATAATTTTATGCAATCAAGTTGATAGTTTTTTAAGATCAAGATGAAAAGATGAATAATTATATCCAATCAAGTTGATAGTTTTTTAAGATCAAGATGAAAAGATCAAGAATTTTATGCAATCAAGTTGATAGTTTTTTAAGATCAAGATGAAAAGATCAAGAATTTTATGCAATCAAGTTGATAGTTTTTTAAGATCAAGATGAAAAGATCAATAATGTTAGGCATTCAAGTTGATAGTTTTTTAAGATCAAGATTAAAAGATCAATAATTTTATGCAATCAAGTTGATAGTGTTTTAAGATCAAGATGAAAAGATCAAGAATTTTATCCAATCAAGTTGATAGTGTTTTAAGATCAAGATGAAAAGATCAATAATTTTATCCAATCAAGTTGATAGTTTTTTAAGATCAAGATGGAAAGATCAATAATTATATCCAATCAGGTTCATAGTTTTTTAAGATCAAGATTAAAAGATCAATAATTTTATGCAATCAAGTTGATAGTGTTTTAAGATCAAGATGAAAAGATCAAGAATTTTATCCAATCAAGTTGATAGTGCTTTAAGATCAAGATGAAAAGATCAATAATTTTATCCAATCAAGTTGATAGTTTTTTAAGATCAAGATGGAAAGATCAATAATTATATCCAATCAGGTTCATAGTTTTTTAAGATCAAGATAAAAAGATCAATAATGTTGGGCATTCAAGTTGATAGTTTTTTAACATCAAGATGAAAAGATCAATAATGTTAGGCATTCAAATTGATATATTTTTAAGATCAAGATGAAAAGATCAATAATGTTAGGCATTCATGTTGATATATTTTTAAGATCAAGATAAAAAGATCAATAATTTTATCCAATCAAGTTGATAGTTTTTTAAGATCAAGATGAAAAGATCAATAATGTTAGGCATTCAAGTTGATAGTTTTTTAAGATCAAGATGAAAAGATCAAGAATTGTGGGCAATCAAGTTTTTGTTTTTTTAAAGATCAAGCTCAAAACATCAATAATTTTATGCAATCAAGTTGACAGCTTTTTAATATCAAGATCAAAAGATCAAGAATTTTATGTGATCAAGTTGATCGTTTTTTAATATCAAGATCAAAAGATCAAGAATTTTATGTGATCAAGTTGATCGTTTTTTAATATCAAGATCAAAAGATCAAGAATTTTATGCGATCAAGTTCATCGTTTTTTAATACCAAGATCAAAAGATCAAGAATTTTATGCGATCAAGTTGACAGCTTTTTAAGATCAAAAGATCAAGAATTTTATAGAATCAAGTTGATATTTTTTATGATCAAGCTCAAAACATCAATAATTTTATGCAATCAAGTTGATGGTTTTTTAAGATCATGCTCAAAACATCAACAATTTTATGCAATCAAGTTGATTGTTTTTTAAGATCATGCTCAAAACATCAATAATTTTATGCAATCAAGTTGATGGTTTTTTAAGATCATGCTCAAAAGATCAATAATTTTGGTCAATCAAGTTGATGGTTTTTTAAGATCATGCTCAAAAGATCAATAATTTTGGTCAATCAAGTTGATTGTTTTTTAAGATCAAGATCAAAAGATCAATAATTTTAGGCAATCAAGTTGACAGTTTTTTTTATTTCAAGATGAAAAGATCAATAATTTTATGCAATCAAGTTGCCAGTTTTTTTAAGATCAAGATAAAAAGATCAATAATTTTATGCAAACAAGTTGATAGTTTTTTAAGATCAAGATGAAAAGATCAAGAATTTTATCCAATCAAGTTGATAGTTTTTTAAGATCAAGATGAAAAGATCAATAATTTAAGCAATCAAGTTGATAGTTTTTTAAGATCAAGATGAAAAGATCAAGAATTTTATCCAATCAAGTTGATAGTTTTTTAAGATCAAGATGAAAAGATCAATAATTTTATGCAATCAAGTTGATAGTTTTTTAAGATCAAGATGAAAAGATGAATAATTATATCCAATCAAGTTGATAGTTTTTTAAGATCAAGATGAAAAGATCAAGAATTTTATGCAATCAAGTTGATAGTTTTTTAAGATCAAGATGAAAAGATCAATAATTTTATGCAATCAAGTTGATAGTTTTTTAAGATCAAGAAGAAAAGATCAATAATTTTATGCAATCAAGTTGATCGTTTTTTAAGATCAAGATGAAAAGATCAAGAATGTTAGGCATTCAAGTTGATATATTTTTAAGATCAAGATAAAAAGATCAATAATTTTATGCAATCAAGTTGACAGTTTTTTTAAGATCAAGATAAAAAGATCAAGAATTTTATGCAATCAAGTTGACAGTTTTTTAAAGATCAAGATAAAAAGATCAAGAATTTTATGCATTCAAGTTGACAGTTTTTTAAGATCAAGATGAAAAGATCAAGAATTTTATGCAATCAAGTTGATAGTTTTTTAAGATCAAGACAAAAAGATCAAGAATTTTATCCAATCAAGTTGATAGTTTTTTAAGATCAAGATGAAAAGATCAATAATTATATCCAATCAAGCTGATAGTTTTTAAAGATCAAGATGAAAAGATCAATAATTATATCCAATCAAGTTGATAGTTTTTTAAGATCAAGATGAAAAGATCAATAATTTTATGCAATCAAGTTGATAGTTTTTTAAGATCAAGATGAAAAGATCAAGAATGTTAGGCATTCAAGTTGATATATTTTTAAGATCAAGATAAAAAGATCAAGAATTTTATGCAATCAAGTTGACAGTTTTTTTAAGATCAAGATAAAAAGATCAATAATTAAATCCAATCAAGTTGATAGTTTTTTAAGATCAATATGAAAAGATCAATAATTTTATGCAATCAAGTTGATAGTTTTTTTAAGATCAAGATGAAAAGATCAAGAATTTTATGCAATCAAGTTGATAGTTTTTTAAGATCAAGATGAAAAGATCAATAATTTTATGCAATCAAGTTGATAGTTTTTTCAGATCAAGATGAAAAGATCAATAATTATATCCAATCAAGTTGATAGTTTTTTATGATCAAGATGAAAAGATCAATAATTTTATGCAATCAAGTTGATAGTTTTTTAAGATCAAGATGAAAAGATCAAGAATTTTATGCAATCAAGTTGATAGTTTTTTAAAATCAAGATGAAAAGATCAATAATGTTAGGCATTCAAGTTTATAGTTTTTTAATTTCAAGATGAAAAGATCAATAATTTTAGGCATTCAAGTTGATATATTTTTAAGATCAAGATGAAAAGATCAAGAACTCTATGCAATCAAGTTGACAGTTTTTTAAGATAAAGATGAAAAGATCAAGAATTCTATGCAATCAAGTTGACAGTTTTTTAAGATCAATATGAAAAGATCAATAATTTTATGCAATCAAGTTGATAGTTTTTTAAGATCAAGATGAAAAGATCAGTAATTTTATGCAATCATGTTGATAGTTTTTTAAGATCAAGATCAAAAGATCAATAATTTTATGCAATCAAGTTGATAGTTTTTTTAAGATCAAGATAAAAAGATCAAGAATTTTATGCAATCAAGTTGATAGTTTTTTAAGATCAAGATGAAAAGATCAATAATGTTAGGCATTCAAGTTGATAGTTTTTTAATTTCAAGATGAAAAGATCAATAATTTTAGGCATTCAAGTTGATATATTTTTAAGATCAAGATGAAAAGATCAAGAATTCTATGCAATCAAGTTGACAGTTTTTTAAGATAAAGATGAAAAGATCAAGAATTATATGCAATCAAGTTGACAGTTTTTTAAGATCAATATGAAAAGATCAATAATTTTATGCAATCAAGTTGATAGTTTTTTAAGATCAAGATGAAAAGATCAGTAATTTTATGCAATCACGTTGATAGTTTTTTAAGATCAAGATCAAAAGATCAATAATTTTATGCAATCAAGTTGATAGTTTTTTACGATCAAGATGAAAAGATCAAGAATGTTAGGCATTCAAGTTGATATATTTTTAAGATCAAGATGAAAAGATCAATAATTATATCCAATCAAGTTGATAGTTTTTTAAGATCAAGATCAAAAGATCAAGAATTTTATGCAATCAAGTTGACAGTTTTTTTAAGATCAAGTTAAAAAGATCAAGAATTTTATGCATTCAAGTTGACAGTTTTTTAAGATCAAGATGAAAAGATCAATAATTATATCCAATCAAGTTGATAGTTTTTTAAGATCAATATGAAAAGATTAATAATTTTATGCAATCAAGTTGACAGTTTTTTTAAGATCAAGATGAAAAGATCAATAATTATATCCAATCAAGTTGATAGTTTTTTAAGACCAAGATGAAAAGATCAATAATTTTATGCAATCAAGTTGATAGTTTTTTAAGATCAAGATGAAAAGATCAATAATTTTATGCAATCAAGTTGATAGTTTTTTAAGATCAAGATGAAAAGATCAAGAATTGTATCCAATCAAGTTGATAGTTTTTTAAGATCAAGATGAAAAGATCAATAATTATATCCAATCAAGCTGATAGTTTTTTAAGATCAAGATGAAAAGATCAATAATTATATCCAATCAAGTTGATAGTTTTTTAAGATCAAGATGAAAAGATCAAGAATTTTATGCAATCAAGTTGACAGTTTTTTAAGATCAAGATGAAAAGATCAATAATTTTATGCAATCAAGTTGATAGTTTTTTAAGATCAAGATGAAAAGATCAATAATTTCATGCAATCAAGTTGATCGTTTTTTAAGATCAAGATGAAAAGATCAAGAATGTTAGGCATTCAAGTTGATATATTTTTAAGATCAAGATAAAAAGATCAATAATTTTATGCAATCAAGTTGACAGTTTTTTTAAGATCAAGATAAAAAGATCAAGAATTTTATGCAATCAAGTTGACAGTTTTTTAAAGATCAAGATAAAAAGATCAAGAATTTTATGCATTCAAGTTGACAGTTTTTTAAGATCAAGATGAAAAGATCAAGAATTTTATGCAATCAAGTTGATAGTTTTTTAAGATCAAGACAAAAAGATCAAGAATTTTATCCAATCAAGTTGATAGTTTTTTAAGATCAAGATGAAAAGATCAATAATTATATCCAATCAAGCTGATAGTTTTTAAAAATCAAGATGAAAAGATCAATAATTATATCCAATCAAGTTGATAGTTTTTTAAGATCAAGATGAAAAGATCAATAATTTTATGCAATCAAGTTGATAGTTTTTTAAGATCAAGATGAAAAGATCAATAATGTTAGGCATTCAAGTTGATAGTTTTTTAATTTCAAGATGAAAAGATCAATAATTTTATGCAATCAAGTTGATATATTTTTAAGATCAAGATGAAAAGATCAATAATTTTAGGCATTCAAGTTGATATATTTTTAAGATCAAGATGAAAAGATCAATAATTATATCCAATCAAGTTGACAGTTTTTTTAAGATCAAGATGAAAAGATCAATAATTTTATCCAATCAAGTTGATAGTTTTTTAAGATCAAGATGAAAAGATCAAGAATTTTATCCAATGAAGTTGATAGTTTTTTAAGATCAAGATGAAAAGATCAATAATGTTAGGCATTCAAGTTGATATATTTTTAAGATCAAGATAAAAAGATCAATAATTTTATCCAATCAAGTTGATCGTTTTTTAAGATCAAGATGAAAAGATCAATAATTTTAGGCAATCAAGTTGATAGTTTTTTAAGATCAAGATGAAAAGTTCAATAATGTAAGGCATTCAAGTGGATAGTTTTTTAAGATCAAGATGAAAAGATCAATAATGTTAGGCATTCAAGTTGATATATTTTTAAGATCAAGATGAAAAGATCGAGAATTTTATCCAATCAAGTTGATACATTTTTAAGATCAAGATAAAAAGATCAATAATTTTATCCAATCAAGTTGATAGTTTTTTAAGATCAAGATGAAAAGATCAATAATGTTAGGCATTCAAGTGGATAGTTTTTTAAGATCAAGATGAAAAGATCAATAATGTTAGGCATTCAAGTTGATATATTTTTAAGATCAAGATGAAAAGATCGAGAATTTTATCCAATCAAGTTGATACATTTTTAAGATCAAGATAAAAAGATCAATAATTTTATCCAATCAAGTTGATAGTTTTTTAAGATCAAGATGAAAAGATCAATAATGTTAGGCATTGAAGTTGATATATTTTTAAGATCAAGATGAAAAGCTCAATAATTATATCCAATCAAGCTGATAGTTTTTAAAGATCAAGATGAAAAGATCAATAATTATATCCAATCAAGTTGATAGTTTTTTAAGATCAAGATGAAAAGATCAATAATTTTATGCAATCAAGTTGATAGTTTTTTAAGATCAAGATGAAAAGATCAAGAATGTTAGGCATTCAAGTTGATATATTTTTAAGATCAAGATAAAAAGATCAAGAATTTTATGCAATCAAGTTGACAGTTTTTTTAAGATCAAGATAAAAAGATCAATAATTATATCCAATCAAGTTGATAGTTTTTTAAGATCAATATGAAAAGATCAATAATTTTATGCAATCAAGTTGATAGTTTTTTAAGATCAAGATGAAAAGATCAAGAATTTTATGCAATCAAGTTGATAGTTTTTTAAGATCAAGATGAAAAGATCAATAATTTTATGCAATCAAGTTGATAGTTTTTTCAGATCAAGGTGAAAAGATCAATAATTATATCCAATCAAGTTGATAGTTTTTTATGATCAAGATGAAAAGATCAATAATTTTATGCAATCAAGTTGATAGTTTTTTAAGATCAAGATGAAAAGATCAAGAATTTTATGCAATCAAGTTGATAGTTTTTTAAGATCAAGATGAAAAGATCAATAATGTTAGGCATTCAAGTTGATAGTTTTTTAATTTCAAGATGAAAAGATCAATAATTTTAGGCATTCAAGTTGATATATTTTTAAGATCAAGATGAAAAGATCAAGAACTCTATGCAATCAAGTTGACAGTTTTTTAAGATAAAGATGAAAAGATCAAGAATTCTATGCAATCAAGTTGACAGTTTTTTAAGATCAATATGAAAAGATCAATAATTTTATGCAATCAAGTTGATAGTTTTTTAAGATCAAGATGAAAAGATCAGTAATTTTATGCAATCACGTTGCTAGTTTTTTAAGATCAAGATCAAAAGATCAATAATTTTATGCAATCAAGTTGATAGTTTTTTTAAGATCAAGATAAAAAGATCAAGAATTTTATGCAATCAAGTTGATAGTTTTTTAAGATCAAGATGAAAAGATCAATAATGTTAGGCATTCAAGTTGATAGTTTTTTAATTTCAAGATGAAAAGATCAATAATTTTAGGCATTCAAGTTGATATATTTTTAAGATCAAGATGAAAAGATCAAGAATTCTATGCAATCAAGTTGACAGTTTTTTAAGATAAAGATGAAAAGATCAAGAATTCTATGCAATCAAGTTGACAGTTTTTTAAGATCAATATGAAAAGATCAATAATTTTATGCAATCAAGTTGATAGTTTTTTAAGATCAAGATGAAAAGATCAATAATTATATCCAATCAAGTTGATAGTTTTTTAAGATCAAGATCAAAAGATCAAGAATTTTATGCAATCAAGTTGACAGTTTTTTTAAGATCAAGTTAAAAAGATCAAGAATTTTATGCATTCAAGTTGACAGTTTTTTAAGATCAAGATGAAAAGATCAATAATTCTATCCAATCAAGTTGATAGTTTTTTAAGATCAATATGAAAAGATTAATAATTTTATGCAATCAAGTTGATAGTTTTTTAAGATCAAGATGAAAAGATCAATAATTTTATGCAATCAAGTTGATAGTTTTTTAAGATCAAGATGAAAAGATCAAGAATTGTATCCAATCAAGTTGATAGTTTTTTAAGATCAAGATGAAAAGATCAATAATTATATCCAATCAAGCTGATAGTTTTTTAAGATCAAGATGAAAAGATCAATAATTATATCCAATCAAGTTGATAGTTTTTTAAGATCAAGATGAAAAGATCAATAATTTTATGCAATCAAGTTGATAGTTTTTTAAGATCAAGATGAAAAGATCAAGAATTTTATGCAATCAAGTTGACAGTTTTTTAAGATCAAGATGAAAAGATCAATAATTTTATGCAATCAAGTTGATAGTTTTTTAAGATCAAGATGAAAAGATCAATAATTTCATGCAATCAAGTTGATCGTTTTTTAAGATCAAGATGAAAAGATCAAGAATGTTAGGCATTCAAGTTGATATATTTTTAAGATCAAGATAAAAAGATCAATAATTTTATGCAATCAAGTTGACAGTTTTTTTAAGATCAAGATAAAAAGATCAAGAATTTTATGCAATCAAGTTGACAGTTTTTTAAAGATCAAGATAAAAAGATCAAGAATTTTATGCATTCAAGTTGACAGTTTTTTAAGATCAAGATGAAAAGATCAAGAATTTTATGCAATCAAGTTGATAGTTTTTTAAGATCAAGACAAAAAGATCAAGAATTTTATCCAATCAAGTTGATAGTTTTTTAAGATCAAGATGAAAAGATCAATAATTATATCCAATCAAGCTGATAGTTTTTAAAAATCAAGATGAAAAGATCAATAATTATATCCAATCAAGTTGATAGTTTTTTAAGATCAAGATGAAAAGATCAATAATTATATCCAATCAAGCTGATAGTTTTTTAAGATCAAGATGAAAAGATCAATAATTATATCCAATCAAGTTGATAGTTTTTTAAGATCAAGATGAAAAGATCAATAATTTTATGCAATCAAGTTGATAGTTTTTTAAGATCAAGATGAAAAGATCAAGAATTTTATGCAATCAAGTTGACAGTTTTTTAAGATCAAGATGAAAAGATCAATAATTTTATGCAATCAAGTTGATAGTTTTTTAAGATCAAGATGAAAAGATCAATAATTTCATGCAATCAAGTTGATCGTTTTTTAAGATCAAGATGAAAAGATCAAGAATGTTAGGCATTCAAGTTGATATATTTTTAAGATCAAGATAAAAAGATCAATAATTTTATGCAATCAAGTTGACAGTTTTTTTAAGATCAAGATAAAAAGATCAAGAATTTTATGCAATCAAGTTGACAGTTTTTTAAAGATCAAGATAAAAAGATCAAGAATTTTATGCATTCAAGTTGACAGTTTTTTAAGATCAAGATGAAAAGATCAAGAATTTTATGCAATCAAGTTGATAGTTTTTTAAGATCAAGACAAAAAGATCAAGAATTTTATCCAATCAAGTTGATAGTTTTTTAAGATCAAGATGAAAAGATCAATAATTATATCCAATCAAGCTGATAGTTTTTAAAAATCAAGATGGAAAGATCAATAATTATATCCAATCAAGTTGATAGTTTTTTAAGATCAAGATGAAAAG
>NW_027620161.1:0-14230 GCF_964187855.1 Myxine glutinosa
GAGTACTTCCACCACCCCTATTGGCCTACTACGATTACAACGAGCCCACTTTTATCAGTACCGCCACTGCGACTACGACTACGACTACTAGCTGACTACTACCACTCCCACAAGCCGAATAAAAACCACTCGTACTACTGCCACCACTACCATTACCGATAAGGAATTGGAAAGAATGCGAGGGTTCTCCATTGAAAAAGAAGATCGTGATGGAAAGAAAAGTTTCAAATGGAAATTAAAAGTAAACTCGAACGGCACTCAGAAGAGAGCATACCTCCACCAGGTGCGCTGGTCACGTTTTGTATTCCAGAGTTCCCCTTAACTACCATAACTTTTTGAGATATCCTGCCAGAGGCTATATTGTTTGGCCCGATGGTGAAGAATCACTTTAAAATTCTACGAGATGGGTCCGGATCCAGATCTTCACCAAAATTGAATCGATTCTTCCTTGTCACACACACAACCTCTCCACCAAGCTTCGTCCAAATCCGTCCATAACGTTTTGAGATATCCTGCTGGATGTATCGTTTTTGGCCCTGTCTCCCAATGGTGAAGAATCATTTTAAAGAATTGTCGGAGCCGGATCCGATTCCAGATCTTCACCAAAATCGAATCATTTCGTCTTTGTCACACACGCCACATCTCTGCCGAATTTAGTCCGAACCGTCTACAACCTTTTGAGATATCCTGTTCACAAACGGACAGACAGACAAACAGACAGGGGTAAAAAACATAACCTCCATCCACCGTTGGTGGCAGAAAATACGAAACTCTCACTTGGGAAACATTTTCGGTCCTTCAAGTATTTCCAAAGAGAATCAGTTATTGCCTACGACCATACCACCCTGAATACGCCCGATCTCGTCCGATCTCGGAAGCTAAGCAGGTTCGGGCCCGGTTAGTACCTGGATGGGAGACCGCCTGGGAACCCCGGGTGTTGTAGGCTTTTTTTTCTCCTGCAGGGGGAGTCTGGGTCGGCTTTTTTTCCTCCGATTGGACACCATACCACCCTGCAGGCTTGTAGGCTTTTTTCCCTCCTCCTGGACACCATACCACACTGCAGTCTTGTGGGCTTTTTTTCCTCTCCTGGACACCATACCACCCTGCAGTCTTGGAGGCTTTTTTTCCTCCTCCTCGACACCATGCCACCCTGCAGTCTTGGAGGCTTTTTTTCCTCCTCCTCGACACCATGCCACCCTGCAGTCTTGGAGGCTTTTTTTCCTCCTCCTCGACACCATGCCACCCTGCAGTCTTGTAGGCTTTTTTTCCTCCTCCTTGACACCATACCACCCTGCAGCCTTGTTGGCTTTTTTTTCCTCCTCCTGGACACCATACCACCCTGCAGTCTTGTAGGCTTTTTTTCCTCCTCCTGGACACCATGCCACCCTGCTGTCTAGGAGGCTTTTTTTCCTCCTCCTTGACACCATACCACCCTGCAGCCTTGTTGGCTTTTTTTTCCTCCTCCTGGACACCATACCACCCTGCAGTCTTGGAGGCTTTTTTTCCTCCTCCTGGACACCATGCCACCCTGCAGTCTTGTAGGCTTTTTTTCCTCCTCCTGGACACCATACCACCCTGCAGTCTTGTAGGCTTTTTTTCCATCTCCTGGACCCCATGCCACCCTGCAGTCTTATAGACTTTTTTTCCTCCTCCTGGACACCATGCCACCCTGCAGTCTTGGAGGCGTTTTTTCCTCCTTGACACCATACCACCCTGCAGTCTTGTGGGCTTTTTTTCCTCCTCCTGGGCACCATTCCACCCTGCACTCTTGTCAGCTATTTTTCCTCCTCATGGACACCATGCCACCCTGCAGCCTTGGAGGCTTTTTTTCCTCCTCCTGGACACCATGCCACTCTGCAGTCTTGTAGGCTTTTCTTCCTCCGACTGGACACCATACCACCCTGCAGTCTTGGAGGCTTTTTTTCCTCCTCCTCGACACCATGCCACCCTGCAGTCTTGTAGGCTTTTTTTCCCCCTCCTGGACACCATGCCACCCTGCTGTCTTGTAGGCTTTTTTTTCCTCCTCCTGGACACAATGCCACCCTGCTGTCTTGGAGGCTTTTTTTCCTCCTCCTTGACACCATACCACCCTGCAGCCTTGTTGGCTTTTTTTTCCTCCTCCTGGACACCATACCACCCTGCAGTCTTGTAGGCTTTTTTTCCTCCTCCTGGACACCACGCCACCCTGCAGTCTTGGAGGCTTTTTTTCCTCCTCCTGGACACCATGCCACTCTGCAGTCTTGTAGGCTTTTTTTCCTCCGACTGGACACCATACCATCCTGCAGTCTTGTGGGCTTTTTTCCCTCCTCCTGGACACCATGCCACCCTGCTGTCTTGGAGGCTTTTTTTCCTCCTCCTCGACACCATGCCACCCTGCAGTCTTGTCGGCTTTTTTTCCTCCGACTGGACACCATACCACCCTGCAGGCTTGTGGGCTTTTTTTCCTCCTCCTGGACACCATACCACCCTGCAGTCTTGTGGGCTTTTTTTTTTCCTACTCCTGGACACCATACCACCCTGCAGTCTTGTAGGCTTTTTTCCATCTCCTGGACACCATGCCACCCTGCAGTCTTGTGGGCTTTTTTTTCCTACTCCTGGACACCATACCACCCTGCAGTCTTGTAGGCTTTTTTCCATCTCCTGGACACCATGCCACCCTGCAGTCTTATAGGCTTTTTTTCCTCCTCCTGGACACCATGCCACCCTGCAGTCTTGTGGGCTTTTTTTCCTCCTCCTGGGCACCATACCACCCTGCACTCTTGTCAGCTATTTTTCCTCCTCCTGGAGACGATACCACCCTGCACTCTTGTTGGCTTTTTGTCCTCCTCCTGGACACCATGCCACCCTGCAGTCTTGGAGGCTTTTTTTCCTCCTCCTGGACACCATGCCACCCTGCAGTCTTGTGGGCTTTTTTTCCTCCTCCTGGGCACCATACCACCCTGCAGTCTTGTCAGCTATTTTTCCTCCTCCTGGAGACGATACCACCCTGCACTCTTGTTGGCTTTTTGTCCTCCTCCTGGACACCATGCCACCCTGCAGTCTTGGAGGCTTTTTTTCCTCCTCCTGGACACCATGCCACTCTGCAGTCTTGTAGGCTTTTTTTCCTCCGACTGGACACCATACCATCCTGCAGTCTTGTGGGCTTTTTTCCCTCCTCCTGGACACCATGCCACCCTGCTGTCTTGGAAGCTTTTTTTCCTCCTCCTCGACACCATGCCACCCTGCTGTCTTGTCGGCTTTTTTTCCTCCGACTGGACACCATACCACCCTGCAGGCTTGTTGGCTTTTTTTCCTCCTCCTGGAAACCATACCACCCTGCAGTCTTGTGGGCTTTTTTTTCCTACTCCTGGACACCATACCACCCTGCAGTCTTGTAGGCTTTTTTTCCTCCTCCTGGACACCATGCCACCCTGCAGTCTTGGAGGCTTTTTTTCCTCCTCCTGGACACCATGCCACCCTGCAGTCTTGGAGGCATTTTTTCCTCCTCCTGGACACCATGCCACTCTGCAGTCTTGTAGGCTTTTTTTCCTCCGACTGGACACCATACCATCCTGCAGTCTTGTGGGCTTTTTTCCCTCCTCCTGGACACCATGCCACCCTGCTGTCTTGGAGGCTTTTTTTCCTCCTCCTCGACACCATGCCACCCTGCAGTCTTGTCGGCTTTTTTTCCTCCTCCTGGACACCATACCACCCTGCAGGCTTGTTGGCTTTTTTTCCTCCTCCTGGACACCATGCCACTCTGCAGTCTTGTAGGCTTTTTTTTCTCCTACAGGGGGAGGGAGTGTTGTTGGCTTTTTTTTCTCCTGCAGGGGGAGTGTTGTCGGCATTTTTTTCTCCTGCAGGTGGAGTGTTGTTGGCTTTTTTTTTCTCCTGCAGGGGGAATGTTGTCGACTTTTTTTTCTCCTGCAGGGGGAGTGCTGTTGGCTTTTTTTTTCTCCTGCAGGGGGAGTGTTGTAGGCTTTTTTTCTCCTGCAGGCAGGGTGTTGTTGGCTATTTTTTTCTCCTGCAGGGGGAGTGTTGTAGGCTTTTTTTCTCCTGCAGGCAGAGTGTTGTTGGCTTTTTTTCCTCCTCCAGGGGGAGTGCTGTTGGCTTTTTTTTTCTCCTGCAGGGGGAGTCTTGCAGGCTTTTTTTCTCCTGCAGGGGGAGGGAGTGTTGCAGGGTTTTTTTTTCTCCTGCAGGGGGACTGTTGTAAGATTTTTTTCTCCTGCAGGGGGAGTCTTGGAGGCTTTTTTTCTCCTGCAGGGGGAGGGAGTGTTGTAGGGTTTTTTTTCTCCTGCAGGGGGAGTGTTGTAAGTTTTTTTTTCTCCTGCAGGGAGAGTGATGTTGGCTTTTTTTTCTCCTGCAGGGGGAGGGTTGTTTTGATTGTCTGCGATTTGTGCTGTCTGACACGCTCGCTGGTATGTTCGTTTTTGCCGCACTACTCCTCGCCTTCAACTACAACTACCACTACTACGAGCCTTCAACTACTCCTAACGACCACGAGTACTTCCACCACCCCTATTGGCCTACTACGATTACAACGAGCCCACTTTTATCAGTACCGCCACTGCGACTACGACTACGACTACTAGCTGACTACTACCACTCCCACAAGCCGAATAAAAACCACTCGTACTACTGCCACCACTACCATTACCGATAAGGAATTGGAAAGAATGCGAGGGTTCTCCATTGAAAAAGAAGATCGTGATGGAAAGAAAAGTTTCAAATGGAAATTAAAAGTAAACTCGAACGGCACTCAGAAGAGAGCATACCTCCACCAGGTGCGCTGGTCACGTTTTGTATTCCAGAGTTCCCCTTAACTACCATAACTTTTTGAGATATCCTGCCAGAGGCTATATTGTTTGGCCCGATGGTGAAGAATCACTTTAAAATTCTACGAGATGGGTCCGGATCCAGATCTTCACCAAAATTGAATCGATTCTTCCTTGTCACACACACAACCTCTCCACCAAGCTTCGTCCAAATCCGTCCATAACGTTTTGAGATATCCTGCTGGATGTATCGTTTTTGGCCCTGTCTCCCAATGGTGAAGAATCATTTTAAAGAATTGTCGGAGCCGGATCCGATTCCAGATCTTCACCAAAATCGAATCATTTCGTCTTTGTCACACACGCCACATCTCTGCCGAATTTAGTCCGAATCCGTCTACAACCTTTTGAGATATCCTGTTCACAAACGGACAGACAGACAAACAGACAGGGGTAAAAAACATAACCTCCATCCACCGTTGGTGGCAGAAAATACGAAACTCTCACTTGGGAAACATTTTCGGTCCTTCAATTATTTCCAAAGAGAATCAGTTATTGCCTACGACCATACCACCCTGAATACGCCCGATCTCGTCCGATCTCGGAAGCTAAGCAGGTTCGGGCCCGGTTAGTACCTGGATGGGAGACCGCCTGGGAACCCCGGGTGTTGTAGGCTTTTTTTTCTCCTGCAGGGGGAGCCTGGGTCGGCTTTTTTTCCTCCTCCTGGACACCATACCACCCTGCAGTCTTGTGGGCTTTTTTTTCCTACTCCTGGACACCATACCACCCTGCAGTCTTGTAGGCTTTTTTCCATCTCCTGGACACCATGCCACCCTGCAGTCTTATAGGCTTTTTTTCCTCCTCCTGGACACCATGCCACCCTGCAGTCTTGTGGGCTTTTTTTCCTCCTCCTGGGCACCATACCACCCTGCACTCTTGTCAGCTATTTTTCCTCCTCCTGGAGACGATACCACCCTGCACTCTTGTTGGCTTTTTGTCCTCCTCCTGGACACCATGCCACCCTGCAGTCTTGGAGGCTTTTTTTCCTCCTCCTGGACACCATGCCACTCTGCAGTCTTGTAGGCTTTTTTTCCTCCGACTGGACACCATACCATCCTGCAGTCTTGTGGGCTTTTTTCCCTCCTCCTGGACACCATGCCACCCTGCTGTCTTGGAAGCTTTTTTTCCTCCTCCTCGACACCATGCCACCCTGCTGTCTTGTCGGCTTTTTTTCCTCCGACTGGACACCATACCACCCTGCAGGCTTGTTGGCTTTTTTTCCTCCTCCTGGAAACCATACCACCCTGCAGTCTTGTGGGTTTTTTTTTCCTACTCCTGGACACCATACCACCCTGCAGTCTTGTAGGCTTTTTTTCCTCCTCCTGGACACCATGCCACCCTGCAGTCTTGGAGGCTTTTTTTCCTCCTCCTGGACACCATGCCACCCTGCAGTCTTGGAGGCTTTTTTTCCTCCTCCTGGACACCATGCCACTCTGCAGTCTTGTAGGCTTTTTTTCCTCCGACTGGACACCATACCATCCTGCAGTCTTGTGGGCTTTTTTCCCTCCTCCTGGACACCATGCCACCCTGCTGTCTTGGAGGCTTTTTTTCCTCCTCCTCGACACCATGCCACCCTGCAGTCTTGTCGGCTTTTTTTCCTCCGACTGGACACCATACCACCCTGCAGGCTTGTTGGCTTTTTTTCCTCCTCCTGGACACCATACCACCCTGCAGTCTTGTGGGCTTTTTTTTCCTACTCCTGGACAGCATACCACCCTGCAGTCTTGTAGGCTTTTTTTCCTCCTCCTGGACACCATGCCACCCTGCAGTCTTGGAGGCTTTTTTTCCTCCTCCTGGACACCATGCCACTCTGCAGTCTTGTAGGCTTTTTTTCCTCCTCCTGGACACCATACCACCCTGCAGTCTTGGAGGCTTTTTTTCCTCCTCCTGGACACCATGCCACTCTGCAGTCTTGTAGGCTTTTTTTCCTCCGACTGGACACCATACCACCCTGCAGTCTTGTGGGCTTTTTTCCCTCCTACTGGACACCTCTCCACCCTGCAGTCTTGTCGGCTTTTTTTCCTCCTCCTGGACTCCATGCCACCCTACAGTCTTGTGGGCTTTCTTTCCTCCTCCTGGACACCATACCCCCCAGCAGTCTTGTGGGCGTTTTTTTCCTCCTCCTGGACACCATACCACCCTGCAGTCTTGTAGGCTTTTTTTCCTCCTCCTGCACACCATACCACCCTGCAGTCTTGTAGGCTTTTTTTTCCATCTCCTGGACCCCATGCCACCATGCAGTCTTGAAGGCTTTTTTTCCTCCTCCTGGGCACCATACCACCCTGCTCTCTTGTCAGCTATTTTTCCTCCTCCTGGAGACGATAGCACCCTGCACTCTTGTTGGCTTTTTGTCCTCCTCCTGGACACCATACCACCCTGCAGTCTTGTGGGCTTTTTTTCCTCCTCCTGGACACCATACCACCCTGCAGTCTTGTACGCTTTTTTTCCTCCTCCTGGACACCAAACCACCCTGCAGTCTTGTGGGCTTTTTTCCTCCTCCTGGACACCATACCACCCTGCAGTCTTGAAGGCTTTTTTCCCCCTCCTGGACACCATACCACCCTGCAGTCTTGTGGGCTTTTTTTCTTCCTCCTGGACACCATACCACCCTGCAGTCTTGTCGGCTTTTTTCCTCCTCCTGGACACCATACCACCCTGCAGTCTTGTAGGCTTTTTTTCCTCCTCTTGGACACCATACCACCCTGCACTCTTGTAGGCTTGTTTTTCCTCCTCTTGGACACCATACCACCCTGCACTCTTGTAGGCTTTTTTTCCTCCTCTTGGACACCATACCACCCTGCAGTCTTGTAGGCTTTTTTTTCTCCTACAGGGGGAGGGAGTGTTGTTGGCTTTTTTTTCTCCTGCAGGGGGACTGTTGTAAGATTTTTTTCTCCTGCAGGGGGAGTCTTGGAGGCTTTTTTTCTCCTGCAGGGGGAGGGAGTGTTGTAGGGTTTTTTTTCTCCTGCAGGGGGAGTGTTGTAAGTTTTTTTTTCTCCTGCAGGGAGAGTGATGTTGGCTTTTTTTTCTCCTGCAGGGGGAGGGTTGTTTTGATTGTCTGCGATTTGTGCTGTCTGACACGCTCGCTGGTATGTTCGTTTTTGCCGCACTACTCCTCGCCTTCAACTACAACTACCACTACTACGAGCCTTCAACTACTCCCAACGACCACGAGTACTTCCACCACCCCTATTGGCCTACTACGATTACAACGAGCCCACTTTTATCAGTACCGCCACTGCGACTACGACTACGACTACTAGCTGACTACTACCACTCCCACAAGCCGAATAAAAACCACTCGTACTACTGCCACCACTACCATTACCGATAAGGAATTGGAAAGAATGCGAGGGTTCTCCATTGAAAAAGAAGATCGTGATGGAAAGAAAAGTTTCAAATGGAAATTAAAAGTAAACTCGAACGGCACTCAGAAGAGAGCATACCTCCACCAGGTGCGCTGGTCACGTTTTGTATTCCAGAGTTCCCCTTAACTACCATAACTTTTTGAGATATCCTGCCAGAGGCTATATTGTTTGGCCCGATGGTGAAGAATCACTTTAAAATTCTACGAGATGGGTCCGGATCCAGATCTTCACCAAAATTGAATCGATTCTTCCTTGTCACACACACAACCTCTCCACCAAGCTTCGTCCAAATCCGTCCATAACGTTTTGAGATATCCTGCTGGATGTATCGTTTTTGGCCCTGTCTCCCAATGGTGAAGAATCATTTTAAAGAATTGTCGGAGCCGGATCCGATTCCAGATCTTCACCAAAATCGAATCATTTCGTCTTTGTCACACACGCCACATCTCTGCCGAATTTAGTCCGAATCCGTCTACAACCTTTTGAGATATCCTGTTCACAAACGGACAGACAGACAAACAGACAGGGGTAAAAAACATAACCTCCATCCACCGTTGGTGGCAGAAAATACGAAACTCTCACTTGGGAAACATTTTCGGTCCTTCAAGTATTTCCAAAGAGAATCAGTTATTGCCTACGACCATACCACCCTGAATACGCCCGATCTCGACCGATCTCGGAAGCTAGGCAGGTTCGGGCCCGGTTAGTACCTGGATGGGAGACCGCCTGGGAACCCCGGGTGTTGTAGGCTTTTTTTTCTCCTGCAGGGGGAGTCTGGGTCGGCTTTTTTTCCTCCGATTGGACACCATACCACCCTGCAGGCTTGTAGGCTTTTTTCCCTCCTCCTGGACACCATACCACACTGCAGTCTTGTGGGCTTTTTTTCCTCTCCTGGACACCATACCACCCTGCAGTCTTGGAGGCTTTTTTTCCTCCTCCTCGACACCATGCCACCCTGCAGTCTTGGAGGCTTTTTTTCCTCCTCCTCGACACCATGCCACCCTGCAGTCTTGGAGGCTTTTTTTCCTCCTCCTCGACACCATGCCACCCTGCAGTCTTGTAGGCTTTTTTTCCTCCTCCTTGACACCATACCACCCTGCAGCCTTGTTGGCTTTTTTTTCCTCCTCCTGGACACCATACCACCCTGCAGTCTTGTAGGCTTTTTTTCCTCCTCCTGGACACCATGCCACCCTGCTGTCTAGGAGGCTTTTTTTCCTCCTCCTTGACACCATACCACCCTGCAGCCTTGTTGGCTTTTTTTTCCTCCTCCTGGACACCATACCACCCTGCAGTCTTGGAGGCTTTTTTTCCTCCTCCTGGACACCATGCCACCCTGCAGTCTTGTAGGCTTTTTTTCCTCCTCCTGGACACCATACCACCCTGCAGTCTTGTAGGCTTTTTTTCCATCTCCTGGACCCCATGCCACCCTGCAGTCTTATAGACTTTTTTTCCTCCTCCTGGACACCATGCCACCCTGCAGTCTTGGAGGCGTTTTTTCCTCCTTGACACCATACCACCCTGCAGTCTTGTGGGCTTTTTTTCCTCCTCCTGGGCACCATTCCACCCTTCACTCTTGTCAGCTATTTTTCCTCCTCCTGGACACCATGCCACCCTGCAGTCTTGGAGGCTTTTTTTCCTCCTCCTGGACACCATGCCACTCTGCAGTCTTGTAGGCTTTTCTTCCTCCGACTGGACACCATACCACCCTGCAGTCTTGTGCGCTTTTTTCCCTCCTCCTGGACACCATACCACCCTGCAGTCTTGTGGGCTTTTTTTCCTCCTCCTGGACACCATACCACCCTGCAGTCTTGTAGGCTTTTTTTCCTCCTCCTCGACACCATGCCACCCTGCAGTCTTGTAGGCTTTTTTTCCCCCTCCTGGACACCATGCCACCCTGCTGTCTTGTAGGCTTTTTTTTCCTCCTCCTGGACACAATGCCACCCTGCTGTCTTGGAGGCTTTTTTTCCTCCTCCTTGACACCATACCACCCTGCAGCCTTGTTGGCTTTTTTTTCCTCCTCCTGGACACCATACCACCCTGCAGTCTTGTAGGCTTTTTTTCCTCCTCCTGGACACCACGCCACCCTGCAGTCTTGGAGGCTTTTTTTCCTCCTCCTGGACACCATGCCACTCTGCAGTCTTGTAGGCTTTTTTTCCTCCGACTGGACACCATACCATCCTGCAGTCTTGTGGGCTTTTTTCCCTCCTCCTGGACACCATGCCACCCTGCTGTCTTGGAGGCTTTTTTTCCTCCTCCTCGACACCATGCCACCCTGCAGTCTTGTCGGCTTTTTTTCCTCCGACTGGACACCATACCACCCTGCAGGCTTGTGGGCTTTTTTTCCTCCTCCTGGACACCATACCACCCTGCAGTCTTGTGGGCTTTTTTTTCCTACTCCTGGACACCATACCACCCTGCAGTCTTGTAGGCTTTTTTCCATCTCCTGGACACCATGCCACCCTGCAGTCTTATAGGCTTTTTTTCCTCCTCCTGGACACCATGCCACCCTGCAGTCTTGTGGGCTTATTTTTCCTCCTCCTGGGCACCATACCACCCTGCACTCTTGTCAGCTATTTTTCCTCCTCCTGGAGACGATACCACCCTGCACTCTTGTTGGCTTTTTGTCCTCCTCCTGGACACCATGCCACCCTGCAGTCTTGGAGGCTTTTTTTCCTCCTCCTGGACACCATGCCACTCTGCAGTCTTGTAGGCTTTTTTTCCTCCGACTGGACACCATACCATCCTGCAGTCTTGTGGGCTTTTTTCCCTCCTCCTGGACACCATGCCACCCTGCTGTCTTGGAAGCTTTTTTTCCTCCTCCTCGACACCATGCCACCCTGCAGTCTTGTCGGCTTTTTTTCCTCCGACTGGACACCATACCACCCTGCAGGCTTGTTGGCTTTTTTTCCTCCTCCTGGAAACCATACCACCCTGCAGTCTTGTGGGCTTTTTTTTCCTCCTCCTGGACACCATGCCACTCTGCAGTCTTGTAGGCTTTTTTTCCTCCTCCTGGACACCATGCCACCCTGCAGTCTTGGAGGCTTTTTTTCCTCCTCCTGGACACCATGCCACCCTGCAGTCTTGGAGGCTTTTTTTCCTCCTCCTGGACACCATGCCACTCTGCAGTCTTGTAGGCTTTTTTTCCTCCGACTGGACACCATACCATCCTGCAGTCTTGTGGGCTTTTTTTCCTCCTCCTGGACACCATGCCACCCTGCTGTCTTGGAGGCTTTTTTTCCTCCTCCTCGACACCATGCCACCCTGCAGTCTTGTCGGCTTTTTTTCCTCCTCCTGGACACCATACCACCCTGCAGGCTTGTTGGCTTTTTTTCCTCCTCCTGGACACCATGCCACTCTGCAGTCTTGTAGGCTTTTTTTCCTCCTCCTGGACACCATGCCACTCTGCAGTCTTGAAGGCTTTTTTTCCTCCTCCTGGGCACCATACCACCCTGCTCTCTTGTCAGCTATTTTTCCTCCTCCTGGAGACGATAGCACCCTGCACTCTTGTTGGCTTTTTGTCCTCCTCCTGGACACCATACCACCCTGCAGTCTTGTGGGCTTTTTTTCCTCCTCCTGGACACCATACCACCCTGCAGTCTTGTACGCTTTTTTTCCTCCTCCTGGACACCAAACCACCCTGCAGTCTTGTGGGCTTTTTTCCTCCTCCTGGACACCATACCACCCTGCAGTCTTGAAGGCTTTTTTCCCCCTCCTGGACACCATACCACCCTGCAGTCTTGTGGGCTTTTTTTCTTCCTCCTGGACACCATACCACCCTGCAGTCTTGTCGGCTTTTTTCCTCCTCCTGGACACCATACCACCCTGCAGTCTTGTAGGCTTTTTTTCCTCCTCTTGGACACCATACCACCCTGCACTCTTGTAGGCTTTTTTTCCTCCTCTTGGACACCATACCACCCTGCAGTCTTGTAGGCTTTTTTTTCTCCTACAGGGGGAGGGAGTGTTGTTGGCTTTTTTTTCTCCTGCAGGGGGAGTGTTGTCGGCATTTTTTTCTCCTGCAGGTGGAGTGTTGTTGGCTTTTTTTTTCTCCTGCAGGGGGAATGTTGTCGACTTTTTTTTCTCCTGCAGGGGGAGTGCTGTTGGCTTTTTTTTTCTCCTGCAGGGGGAGTGTTGTAGGCTTTTTTTCTCCTGCAGGCAGGGTGTTGTTGGCTATTTTTTTCTCCTGCAGGGGGAGTGTTGTAGGCTTTTTTTCTCCTGCAGGCAGAGTGTTGTTGGCTTTTTTTCCTCCTCCAGGGGGAGTGCTGTTGGCTTTTTTTTTCTCCTGCAGGGGGAGTCTTGCAGGCTTTTTTTCTCCTGCAGGGGGAGGGAGTGTTGCAGGGTTTTTTTTTCTCCTGCAGGGGGACTGTTGTAAGATTTTTTTCTCCTGCAGGGGGAGTCTTGGAGGCTTTTTTTCTCCTGCAGGGGGAGGGAGTGTTGTAGGGTTTTTTTTCTCCTGCAGGGGGAGTGTTGTAAGTTTTTTTTTCTCCTGCAGGGAGAGTGATGTTGGCTTTTTTTTCTCCTGCAGGGGGAGGGTTGTTTTGATTGTCTGCGATTTGTGCTGTCTGACACGCTCGCTGGTATGTTCGTTTTTGCCGCACTACTCCTCGCCTTCAACTACAACTACCACTACTACGAGCCTTCAACTACTCCTAACGACCACGAGTACTTCCACCACCCCTATTGGCCTACTACGATTACAACGAGCCCACTTTTATCAGTACCGCCACTGCGACTACGACTACGACTACTAGCTGACTACTACCACTCCCACAAGCCGAATAAAAACCACTCGTACTACTGCCACCACTACCATTACCGATAAGGAATTGGAAAGAATGCGAGGGTTCTCCATTGAAAAAGAAGATCGTGATGGAAAGAAAAGTTTCAAATGGAAATTAAAAGTAAACTCGAACGGCACTCAGAAGAGAGCATACCTCCACCAGGTGCGCTGGTCACGTTTTGTATTCCAGAGTTCCCCTTAACTACCATAACTTTTTGAGATATCCTGCCAGAGGCTATATTGTTTGGCCCGATGGTGAAGAATCACTTTAAAATTCTACGAGATGGGTCCGGATCCAGATCTTCACCAAAATTGAATCGATTCTTCCTTGTCACACACACAACCTCTCCACCAAGCTTCGTCCAAATCCGTCCATAACGTTTTGAGATATCCTGCTGGATGTATCGTTTTTGGCCCTGTCTCCCAATGGTGAAGAATCATTTTAAAGAATTGTCGGAGCCGGATCCGATTCCAGATCTTCACCAAAATCGAATCATTTCGTCTTTGTCACACACGCCACATCTCTGCCGAATTTAGTCCGAATCCGTCTACAACCTTTTGAGATATCCTGTTCACAAACGGACAGACAGACAAACAGACAGGGGTAAAAAACATAACCTCCATCCACCGTTGGTGGCAGAAAATACGAAACTCTCACTTGGGAAACATTTTCGGTCCTTCAATTATTTCCAAAGAGAATCAGTTATTGCCTACGACCATACCACCCTGAATACGCCCGATCTCGTCCGATCTCGGAAGCTAAGCAGGTTCGGGCCCGGTTAGTACCTGGATGGGAGACCGCCTGGGAACCCCGGGTGTTGTAGGCTTTTTTTTCTCCTGCAGGGGGAGCCTGGGTCGGCTTTTTTTCCTCCTCCTGGACACCATACCACCCTGCAGTCTTGTGGGCTTTTTTTTCCTACTCCTGGACACCATACCACCCTGCAGTCTTGTAGGCTTTTTTCCATCTCCTGGACACCATGCCACCCTGCAGTCTTATAGGCTTTTTTTCCTCCTCCTGGACACCATGCCACCCTGCAGTCTTGTGGGCTTTTTTTCCTCCTCCTGGGCACCATACCACCCTGCACTCTTGTCAGCTATTTTTCCTCCTCCTGGAGACGATACCACCCTGCACTCTTGTTGGCTTTTTGTCCTCCTCCTGGACACCATGCCACCCTGCAGTCTTGGAGGCTTTTTTTCCTCCTCCTGGACACCATGCCACTCTGCAGTCTTGTAGGCTTTTTTTCCTCCGACTGGACACCATACCATCCTGCAGTCTT
>NW_027620162.1:0-14199 GCF_964187855.1 Myxine glutinosa
CAGAAAGACAAACCGACACATAAAACATATAACATAGGGAGCGGTAGACAAGATGGGGAGAGAGGGGGAAGGACACAAACACAACATTTGAGAGCAGGGACCGAGAGACATGGAGACATCGAGAGATCTGAGAGAGGGCGAGGGCTTTGGGGGGGGGGGGGGGCGTGGGAAGGGGGCGGTGGGAGAGGTATAAAACATATGGACACTGCCAGGACTTCCAGGAAAGAAGTTGGAATTTCAAACAAGGTGGATCTGGGGTGAATTAGCGGGGGTAGAAAAGATCAAGGTTTTGGATGGGGGAAGATAAGAGATGGTGGTGAACAGCTGTTTTAAAGACCTGGAGGGAGGAGTGGGATTGAAGGGAGTGAGGGAGTTTGTTCCAGAGGCGGGAGAAAAGAGGAATGAAAGAGTGAAGGTGAGCAGAGAGCCGAGATTTCGGCAGTTTAACCATCAGAGGGTTGCTGGCAGATCTTGTGCGACCTGTAGGAATATTTGGGGGACAGAGCACAGAGAGAGCTGGGGGTGCAAGGCCGGAGAGGAGTCGGTAGAAGACAGAAAGACCACCTACCTGCCTGCGGTGAGTGAGTGAAAGGCCCTCAGAGATAGCTTCATCGCGGGAGATTCCAATAATTCTGAAAGCTTTGGTTTCAACAGCGTGAAGCCGAGCTAGGTGTGAGGCAGGAGCACCGGCCCATAGGGGAGAACAGTATTCCATTGAGCTGCGGATGAAAGCCTTGTATGTGGTGAGGAGCTCAGGTGTGCCGAGGAAGGACTTCGCACGACGGAGGATGCCCAGTCGGCGACTGGCTTTGGAGGCCAGCTTGGAAATGTGGTTTTCCCAAGAAAGATCATGGCAGATAGTGAGACCCAAAATCTTGAGCGACAGAACTTCTTGGAGAGGATTGTTGAGAAAGTAGATGGGAGGGTTGTCCAGTCGATCTTTTCGGAGAGACATAGTAAGAGTGTGAGATTTGTCAGGATTGAAAGACATGTTCCACTTGTTTGACCAGTCTGTGATTTTGTCCAGGTCTTCAGAGAGTGAGGAGGCAGCAGACTGCCGATCTGAGGGAAGAGGAATGGAGCGGCAGAGAGTGGAGTCATCAGCAAAGAGATAGAGAGGATTTTCGAGAGAGTCAGAGAGATCATTGATGAAGACCAGAAAAAGCACGGGGCCCAGAACACTGCCTTGGGGAACTCCAGCCTGAACAGGAAGAGGAGATGAGAGAAACCCATTCAGGGCCACACGTTGACGACGACTAGAGAGGAAGTCCGCCAGCCATGCGTGGAGATTTCCATGGATACCAAAGGAGGAGAGTTTGGTGAGCAGAGCGGGGTGCCAGACCGTGTCGAAGGCACGTGATATGTCGAGGGAGACAGCTCTAATTTCCTGTTTGGCATTGAGGACCTCCATCCATTGTTGAGACAGCAGAAGCAGCATGTCCAGAGTAGAGTGACCTGGTCTGAAACCAAATTGATGATCAGAGATCAAGCCATTGGAGAAGAGGAAAGATTTCATATCCGAAGCAATGATGGATTCCATGACTTTGCTGATAATTGGGAGAAGGCTGATTGGTCTGTAGTTGCTAGGATCTGTTTTTGCACCTTTTTTGTGCAAAGCGGTGATGTTGGCTGATTTCCAAGCAGATGGCAGTTGACCTTGAGCAAAAGAGAGGGTGAAGAGAACAGAGAGAGGGTGAGATAGAGCAGCAGAGCAGGATTTTAGGACCCGTGGGCTGATGCCGTCGGGTCCAGTTGCAGAATCAGAGTCGAGGGTTGACAGAAACTTTTCCACCTTGTCAGGAGGAAAGGACACGGAGTCCAGGAGCAGCAGGGTACGACTGGGTATGGTGGGTACAGAGAGGGATGGGTTTGGGACACAAGATTTAGAGGCAAACACAGAGTTGAGGCATTCAGCTTTTTCACGTGCGGAGTCAGCTGTGTAGCCGTTTGAGGTAAGGGAGGGGATGGAGGGGGAACAAACACCAGAAACGGATTTGACCAGACGCCACCAGGATTTGGAAGAGGGAGACAGATAAGAGAGTTCGGTCTTGAGAACGGAGAGATATTGTTTCCTGGCTCTCCTGAGGGTGGACACACACTTGTTTCGGGCTTTGTGAAAGGAAATGAGATTTCCTTCCGTTGGATTTGCTTTCCAGGAGACGAAGGCAAGTTGTTTCTGGGCAACAGCCTCACCACAAGATTCCGTGTACCATGGACGGGAGGAAGGGTAAGACAACTGAAGACGAGATGGGATAAATCTGTGCATGAGAGAGAGCAATTTACTTTGGAAGAATTCCCAGGATGAGTTGATGTCAGAGGTGGTAGAAATGGGAGACCAGTCCAGATGATTGATGGCTGCTTGAAGACCGTGCCAGTTGGCCTGAGTGAAATGCCAGACTCGTCGACGCTGAGCAGGCTCCCTGAGGATGGTCAGAGAGATGTCCACTTTAACAAGGACATGATCAGATGATCCGATCGGAGCAGAAGAAGAGCAGCAGACATTTTCAGGGAAGTTAGTCATAACCAAGTCCAGAAGAGAAGATGTTCCGTTGACTGAGATCCGGGTCGGGAAATTGACAGATTGTGTCAGTCCCAGTGAGTCGCAGAAGTCCTTTGCTGAGGAGCCATGGCTGGTGAGAGAGGTACCCACACCCAGCCAACTGGCATGATGACAGTTGAAATCACCACATATGAGGAAGAGAGAGTTGGGATGAGTAGATAGAAGTTGGTCCATATCATCAGACAGCGAGATGTAGATGGAGTCATCACTGTTTGGTGGACGGTACAACACACATATGAACAAGAGGTGGGAGCGAAGGGGAAGCCGTAGCCAGAGGTATTCCTGGGGGTGAGGTGGAGAGAGTGCAGTGCAGGGCGAGTGAGGAAGAGAGTTTTTGATAAAGATAGCAACCCCGCCTCCAGGACGAGGCTCAGGTCTATCATACCGGAGGAGGGAGTAGCCCGGGAGAGATACTATGGAATCAGAGACATCATAAAGGAGGAAAGTTTCTGTTAAGCAGATCACGTCTGGTTTGACAGAAGCAACCTGTATGGAGAGATCAGTTAAGTTTGAACGAAGGCCCCGGATGTTTGAGGTCCATACCGTTAATGAAGAGGAAGGGGGAGCATCAGATACAGAACAGGGGGGAGGAGGGGTAGGGTAAGATGTGGAAGAGGTGGAAGAGGTAGGGAGAGCTGTTGAAGGTGTGTCAGAGATTTCAGAATAGCTCGGAGAAAGGGAAGGATGGGGCGGACAAAAGGTTTGATGGTGATTGGGTGAGCCACAATGAGGTGTTATTTGAGGAGGGGGAAGAGCGAGGCAGAAGGTTGGGGGAGATGGAGGTGAGAGTTTGAAGGGGGAAGAAGCGGGGAGGACGCTTTGAGGAGGGGGAGTGAGAGGGGGGAAATTGAGAAGCAATGAGGGTGGGGAGATTTGAAGGGGAGGGGTGAGGGGGAAGTTTGGGAGGGAAGGGGCAAGGGGAGGGATTTGAAAGGGATGGGATATGGGGGAGATTTGGAGGGGAGGGGTGAGGCAGGAGTCTAGGAGGGGAGGGGCGAGGGGGCGTCTTGGCGGGGAGGGGTGAGGGGGTCGTTTAGGAGCGAGGGGGCAAGGGGGGAGATTTGAAAGGGATGGGTGATGGGGAAGATTTGGAGGGGAGGGGTGATGGGGAAGATTTGGAGGGGAGGGGTTATGGGGAAGATTTGGAGGGGAGGGGTGAGATTGGATTTTTGAAAGTGTACGATTTATGGGAAACGAACATTTATTGCAAAATGAGTTGCTTGTGACCTTCGAGTTAAAAATACGTTTAAGGACGCTGGATGGAGGATGGAGTGCAGGAGAGTTTAGGGAATGTAGAAAAAAGGCACTATAGGAGATGGATATTTTTTTTGGGATGAATTGATTTGGTGAGCGAGTCGAAAGCAGCCTTTTAAAGAAGAAGAAGAAAAAGGTGTTATAAAATATGACGGAATACATAACTTGAGGGGAAAGTGTAAACATTGAAGGTTAATGAGTGAAAACTATCTGGGGAAATGGGGGAGAAACACGTGGTCGAAGAACGAACGAACGAATAAGAATGAATAAACGAATGATAACAGAGAAGGAAAATGTTTTTTTTTTTTTTTTTTTTTTTTTTTGAGTTGAGATTTACACAAGGAAGTAGGCTATGGGTGAAAAGACTGGGAATACAGAGAACGAAAGTTATTGGATCACAAAAGACGGACCGCTGAGAGAAAAACAAAGCCTCAAGGTTGTACAGTACAACTTACGAGTTTTTCGAGATACGAGCCGTCACTCTGGCAGTTTATTGCTTTGAGATGCGAGCCGAGATCCGAGTTACGAGCTTTCGCCACCCGGTCACGTGGTTATCTTGCCGTGCACGTACAGTATCTCTGTCGTAGTATAGCGCTGCATTTTAGATTTCGCATTTCGGTTATTTTGAGTTTACGCCGCCAGGTGGGCTCCGGTCACGTGGTTATCTTGCCGTGCACGTACAGTATCTCTGTCGTATAGCGCTAATGATGTATAACGCCGCCGATAATGATATGATAATTTATGATAATCTATGCAGCACGACGTGGTCCTCACGTCACACAAGGCGCCTTTGCCGGCGCAAAACGGCTCTCTCAGGGTCAAACTCGGTATCGTTTTGAGCGCACCGGTTCAGACCTTCAAGAAAAAGTTTATTTTGTAAAAATCGAGCCACGCGTTCAAAAGATATGACCGGTTTTGTTCGCCGGCACGTCGGCGCTCGAATCGAATCGAGTTAAAACGAACACTGCCGTTGTCGGGTCCGTCTGAGACAACCACCGGGCCTAGAACGCTGGGACCGGTCTCGTTGGATAGGCCTGGATCAGATCTCGAAACGCTGGAAGCTGCACCTCTCTGTGATAATCTTGTGGACCATGACAAGAGATCGTGCGACACGTGGTTATCATGCCGTGCAAGTACAGTATCTCTGCCGTCAACTTGTTCAGAGTGCCGGCGATAGCTCGCCTTCTCTTTGTGGAAAACACGGTGAGATCCTTAACATCCAACAACTAATGGGACGCAAACGGGGCGCCCAGTTTAGTGGTACACCCATTGATGAATCACCCTGCCTGTGATTCACCCATGACAGGTTATAGCTGGGTCGGGATTCAAACCCAGGCTGGACAGTTTAGACTTTAGAGTCAAGTGTGCGTACCTCCAGTCCAGGCCATCCTGCCAACTTGTATGCTGCATACAGGTGAAATATAAAGCGCGAGATATTTTTATATATACTGTATATTTAAAAAAAAATTGGTGTGGTTTTTGGCGGGCTGGAACGGATCAATAGCATTTCAATGCATTTCAATGGGGAAATTTGATTTGAGATACGAGCAATTTGACTTACGAGCTCGGTCACGGAACGGATTAAACTCGTAAGTCAAGGTTCCACTGTATATATATATATATATATATATATATATATATATATATATATATATATATATAATATATATATATATACATATATATATATATATACATATATATATATATGTACTAGCTGAGGTACCCGGCTTCGCCTGGGTTGAATAAGAATAATACAAATATATGATGAAAAGAACATGTATATTTTAGAGCAATATCACAGTACATTTCCTACATGACGTTTTTTCAATTTTCAATTTCTCAAAACCTCTGGGTATGCAACATTTCTGGTTTTCTTACTTGGTGCCAAGACATAAAGATTGCTTGGTTTTCCAACCCTCGAGCAGCCCACGTACAGCTGGCCATGGGCAAACACTTGTTCTGTGAAGTTCAGGCCTACAACCTTCATTGATTGCCCCTGCGCCAGAAATGTCTTGAAATATTCCTGAAATAAGTTGTTGACCTTTTGGCCTATGTTAACCTCAAAAATAATTGGTGGTTTCATTCAGTGATCTGATGTGCAAATCCTCTTCAAATTTCAAGTCAATTAGATGAAAATTGACGATTTTAGAAATTTGGCCCATATTGATATTTTCACCTTTAGACCTCAAAAATAAATGGTGGTTGAATTAGGTGACCCGATATGCAAATCCTATCCAAATTTCAAGTCAATTGGATGAAAATGTAGGATTTTTAAAACTTCACCTTAAGTTGTTGACCTTTGGCCTATGTTTACTTTTTGGCCTATGCTGACCTCAAAAAGAATTGGTGGTTCAATTTCAGTGACCTGATATGCAAATCCTCTTCACATTTCAAGTCAATCAGATGAAAGTTGAGGATTTTAGAAATTTGAAATTGTTGTTGACTTTTGGCCTATGTTGCTCTTTTGGCCTATGGTGATCTCAAAAATAGTTGTTGGTTGAATTCAGTTTGCTGATATGTAAAGCCCATTCAAATTTCAAGTGAATCGGATGAAAATTGAGGATTTTAGAAACTAAAAAAAAAAGTGGTTGACCGTTGGCCTACGTTGACCTTTTGGCCAACGCCGATCTCAAAAATAGTTGGTGGTTTAATTCAGTAAGCCGATATGTAAATCCTATTCAAAGTTCAAGTCAATAGGATGAAAATTAAGGATTTTAGAATTGAGGCTGACGACTGTTGAGAAACTCAGTTGGGAGGTTTACTGCCTGATCTGCATGTCACTATGTCAAGAGAATCATAATTTCTTTCATGACCGGGCAGCGAACGTCATTATGTGCGACATTACGTCACTCCTACGGACGTGAAAACATTTGTTTTCCTTAAAAATATATTTAAAATAAATAAAATAGTACATAAATTAACAATAAAAGAAGCTAAAAAACAATTTAAAATACAATAAAAAGCACATTAAAAATATATAAATATGTATGTACAGTATACTGTACGTACGCGCAACCGCTGATTCTCATTCAAAACAGAGGCGACGTACAGTATTCCTTTACTGTGTCTGTGTTAGCCATGGGTCCGAAGAAGGATAATGCTAGTGTTTCCAAGCGTAATGTGGTTACGATGGACGATAAGGTAAATCTGATTAAAAGGTATGGAAAAGGTGGAAAAGTGTCGGTGATAGCGCATAGACCTTATCGTGAATCGGAACCGCAATGCGTCATGGTATCGGAAAGGGGCAACAGCGCCGCCACAAACTACACCATGGAATTGCAGCTGGCGTGGTTTTTTAAACCATTGATATTAAAATAAAAAGTAGCCTATAACCACCGGAATTTTAGGCTGATTCCGAATCTGTGTCTAAAACTTTTCTCCGATGTGTAGTTCTTGAGTTATAAGCGGACAACCAGACAGACACACAGACACTCCTCCTTTATATATAGAGATATATATATTGTTACGGTTTTCAGAACCGTCACTTGTAAATAATAATCCCTTGTAAATAATTCCCTGTAAATATTCCCATTTTCCAAAGGTCAAAGGTCGCACCCTAGTTAGTCCATATTGCAACACGTAGGACACCATAGGAACTTCTTCAGTTATTTCATTTGTATGTGTTTTAGTCAAGGCTCTGTTTCCAATAGTTTGACTCTGCGTTGCATTAATCAAATAACATAGGCCCCTTTTCAAATCCCGTTCATTTTGCGGCTTGCCTCCCTCCAAATTGTGTTCCCTTGCTTGCCAGTAGCATTCGCTGCCTGGCTCAAGACGCCATTAACCACACGGTCAAGCTGGAGAAAAAGGGGGAGGAGTTATCGGAGCGAGGCCCCTAACCCTAATGAGCCCTCGCGACCAACCAGGGCCGAGGCGAGCTCACCGGTGGGTGTGTCCTAAAAGCACGCGGCTTGATACGCGAGCGTGTAATATAAGCGCTCGCATGGGACTACTTAGAGAGGGGAGTTGTCAGAGACACGAGTCGGTTGAAGTTGGAGTCTGCAGAGTCTGAGCCTGTCGAGTCTAAGAGTCTGCCGGGGAGAGTGGCACCATTGAAGAGTCACGAGGCACGCGTCACGATTCCTCCGATTCCCAGACGAAATTCCTCCCCGGTATATGAACCCCCCCGCATGTAAGGTCCGCTCGCGCCGACAATACCAACCACACTGCCTGCCGGGTTTCGCCGCGGAACCGGAGCCTGAACCGAGGTGGAGCGTGGACCGGGGTGGAGCGTGAACCGGGGCCGGAGCAAACGCTGGCCCATCTGCTTGGACCTTCCTTCCTGCTATTCCCCTTTCATGTAAGACTGTTTGTGTTGTCCTGGGCATGTTAATTAAGATGGTATAAGGTTGCCCTGTGTCTGCTGCTGCTTCTTCTTCTTCTTCCCTTGTACATGCCCTTCTTTCGTTTCTTCTTCGGGTTTTTGTACATATTTAATAAATCTCTGTTCTTCCTACCTTTTGGTTTCCTCTCCATCCGATCGCTTTCGTGATTTCCTCAATTGAGTACCGGTGGCACGATTTCAGAACCGCTCAGAATCGGGTTTAGTCCTTTTGTTAATGGCTCGAATCGCGGATTGCTAAACCGCTCGGCAATTATCTCCCTGCTTTGCGGAGAGATTGGCACTCAGGTATTTGGGACTCCATCTTGACCAATCACCCTGGCCAATCTCGACCGCAAAGGAGCGTTATAGTTTCCAGGGCTGGGGGATCGGCCAGTTTAAAAGACAAGGGGATTAACCCCTCCCTTGGTAAGGGGAGCGCCGACCCCCGGATCCGCAACAATTGGTAGTCAGGAGTTGGGATTTGGAACCTGGGACTAAATTTTTTTAGACCAAATTTTGGACACCAATTTTGCATATTGGGCGCAACAATTAGTGTCGGGGAGTGGGATTTGGGACCCGAACCAAATTTTGGACACTGTGAAAAAAAATTTGTTCAAAATTACGAGCGGCCAAAATTTTTATTTAACATCCAAATTGAGTCGTGCCATGGATACCCAAGGCGATCGGATGCCGTGGGGGAAAATGAGGAGGTAGAGGAGGAGTTAGCGTCAACCCAGGACCCCAGGGAAGAAGTGGGAGGAATGGAAGAGGAGGTTGAAGAAGGTGTGGTAGTGGGGGTTGCAGGCGCGCAAAATGGTGGCGCCTCGCATGTGGCGGCAAGTGCCGAGCCCACGGGGCCAGGGGACTTCCAATTGTTTATGATACAAATGAGGGCCTATATGGTAGAATCGGGGAGTAAGATGGATGCAATGAGGGAAGAAGCAAGGGGCAACACCAATAACTTAGAAAGCAAAATTGGGGGATTGAGTAAGGAGATGGGAGAAATGAGGGCCAATAGTGAGCAATTGGGAAGCCAAATTGGGGGCCTAGAGGTCAAATTGGGAGGATTAGGGGGCGAATTGGAAGACGTAAATGACCAAGCCAAAGAAATTAATGAGGGGTTGGCGAGGGACAAAGCCAGGTATGAGACAAGGGAAGTTGAGAGGGAGGTCGCATTTGTACGCGACGAGGTAGTGCGACTTGAGAAGCGCAAAGAAAGCGAGGCTGAGCAAGGCAAAGTCATGTGGACGGGTATAGAGATCGCGACCCGGGGTATGGGGAAGCCGGCGACCGCCGAAGTAGAAAAGAAAATTTCAGAAGGGAGTAGTTAGATTAGATGATGCAGTGTGTTTGTAGTGAGGATGATTAAGTGAGGAATTGGTATGCAAGTTCACGGTAGTGCTGGTTAGCAAATGAGGCAATGCTCATGAGAGATGTGTGTGTGTAGAAAGTGCTTGAGCAGAGTATTGTGGATGTGTGCGATTGCACACTGAGTGATTGACTTGCATGGAGGCAAGTGAGAATGGTTGTGTGGAATGGATGGTGCGGAGTGAGTGGAGTGTGGAATGGATGGTGCGGAGTAAGTGGGGGAAGGATGGACCCCCTCACGAGTACCCGGGGAGGGTAGTTTAAAAGTAGGTAGAGGGAGTAGGTAAATTTGGTGGATATTGACATCTGTGGTGCGAGAGTAGCAGAGTACTGCTTGGATGGGTGCATTAGTGAGATGTAATTGGCTGGGCGTGTGGCCTGTTAGTGAGAATGGTTGGTTGGGCACTCCGCCACTGTTAGTCTGTCGGCCAGGTGAGGCCGCAGGTAGGCTCTGGGAGCCAGTTAGTGTTCAATGGGGCCCGGGGATCCGGAGGACGGACCCGGGTAGCCCGACGCCAGAGAGGGCGGTAGTGGGGTAAGGGAGCCAGAGGGCCTTCCCCAGGTAGGTTAGGGTGAGGAGCAGGTAAGCTCGGGAGGCAACTGCAGTGGCGGAGGTGCGCAGGTAAGTAGACCTGCTAGGGGAGCCACACGACCCAGCCCTGAAATTGTACAAGGGCACAGGGAGTAGAATCGGGGGAGTGAAACCCCAAATTGGTGAGCGCCACAGTATGTTCAATGGGATTTCGGTTCTTAGAACCACATAGAGTAAAGATGGACAATGGTTTTGCAGGGAAAGACCCCGGGTAGAGTTAAAGAGAGTTAAAGTCATTTAGAACGTAGTTTAGGATTGAAAATCTCTTCGCACCATCTGCATCCACCCGCCGAGGTGAGAAGACTCCACACCAGTTTGAGCAAATGTTTGGTTGGTTGTAAGACGCATCATGACGTGGGGGAGACTGTTTAGATTCCATCAATTCATCCCAAAAAAAATATCCATCTCCTATAGTGCCTTTTTTCTACATTCCCTAAACTCTCCTGCACTCCATCCTCCATCCAGCGTCCTTAAACGTATTTTTAACTCGAAGGTCACAAGAAACTCATTTTGCAATAAATGTTCGTTTCCCATAAATCGTACACTTTCAAAAATCCAATCTCACCCCTCCCCTCCAAATCTTCCCAATAACCCCTCCCCTCCAAATCTTCCCCATCACCCCTCCCCTCCAAATCTTCCCCATCACCCATCCCTTTCAAATCTCCCCCCTTGCCCCCTCCCTCCTAAACTACCCCCTCACCCCTCCCCGCCAAGACGCCCCCTCGCCCCTCCCCTCCTAGACTCCTGCCTCACCCCTCCCCTCCAAATCTCCCCCATATCCCATCCCTTTCAAATCCCTCCCCTTGTCCCTTCCCTCCCAAACTCCCCCCTCACCCCTCCCCTTCAAATCTCCCCACCCTCATTGCTTCTCAATTTCCCCCCTCTCACTCCCCCTCCTCAAAGCGTCCTCCCCGCTTCTTCCCCCTTCAAACTCTCACCTCCATCTCCCCCAACCTTCTGCCTCGCTCTTCCCCCTCCTCAAATAACACCTCATTGTGGCTCACCCAATCACCATCAAACCTTTTGTCCGCCCCATCCTTCCCTTTCTCCGAGCTATTCTGAAATCTCTGACACACCTTCAACAGCTCTCCCTATCTCTTCCACCTCTTCCACATCTTACCCTACCCCTCCTCCCCCCTGTTCTGTATCTGATGCTCCCCCTTCCTCTTCATTAACGGTATGGACCTCAAACATCCGGGGCCTTCGTTCAAACTTAACTGATCTCTCCATACAGGTTGCTTCTGTCAAACCAGACGTGATCTGCTTAACAGAAACTTTCCTCCTTTATGATGTCTCTGATTCCATAGTATCTCTCCCGGGCTACTCCCTCCTCCGGTATGATAGACCTGAGCCTCGTCCTGGAGGCGGGGTTGCTATCTTTATCAAAAACTCTCTTCCTCACTCGCCCTGCACTGCACTCTCTCCACCTCACCCCCAGGAATACCTCTGGCTACGGCTTCCCCTTCGCTCCCACCTCTTGTTCATATGTGTGTTGTACCGTCCACCAAACAGTGATGACTCCATCGACATCTCGCTGTCTGATGATATGGACCAACTTCTATCTACTCATCCCAACTCTCTCTTCCTCATATGCGGTGATTTCAACTTTCATCATGCCAGTTGGCTGGGTGTGGGTACCTCTCTCACCAGCCATGGCTCCTCAGCAAAGGACTTCTGCGACTCACTGGGACTGACACAATCTGTCAATTTCCCGACCCGGATCTCAGTCAAACGGAACATCTTCTCTTCTGGACTTGGTTATGACTAACTTCCCTGAAAATGTCTGCTGCTCTTCTTCTGCTCCGATCGGATCATCTGATCATGTCCTTGTTAAAGTGGACATCTCTCTGACCATCCTCAGGGAGCCTGCTCAGCGTCGACGAGTCTGGCATTTCACTCAGGCCAACTGGCACTGTCTTCAAGCAGCCATCAATCATCTGGACTGGTCTCCCATCTCTACCACCTCTGACATCAACTCATCCTGGGAATTCTTCCAAAGTAAATTGCTCTCTCTCATGCACAGATTTATCCCATCTCGTCTTCAGTTGTCATACCCTTCCTCCCGTCCATGGTACACGGAATCTTGTGGTGAGGCTGTTGCCCAGAAACAACTTGCCTTAGTCTCCTGGAAAGCAAATCCAACGGAAGGAAATCTCATTTCCTTTCACAAAGCCCGAAACAAGTGTGTGTCCACCCTCAGGAGAGCCAGGAAACAATATCTCTCCATTCTCAAGACCGAACTCTCTTATCTGTCTCCCTCTTCCAAATCCTGGTGGCGTCTGGTCAAATCCGTTTCTGGTGTTTGTTCCCCCTCCATCCCCTCCCTTACCTCAAACGGCTACACAGCTGACTCCGCACGTGAAAAAGCTGAATGCCTCAACTCTGTGTTTGCCTCTAAATCTTGTGTCCCAAACCTATCCCTCTCTGTACCCACCATACCCAGTCGTACCCTGCTGCTCCTGGACTCCGTGTCCTTTCCTCCTGACAAGGTGGAAAAGTTTCTGTCAACCCTCGACTCTGATTCTGCAACTGGACCCGACGGCATCAGCCCACGGGTCCTAAAATCCTGCTCTGCTGCTCTATCTCACCCTCTCTCTGTTCTCTTCACCCTCTCTTTTGCTCAAGGTCAACTGCCATCTGCTTGGAAATCAGCCAACATCACCGCTTTGCACAAAAAAGGTGCAAAAACAGATCCTAGCAACTACAGACCAATCAGCCTTCTCCCAATTATCAGCAAAGTCATGGAATCCATCATTGCTTCGGATATGAAATCTTTCCTCTTCTCCAATGGCTTGATCTCTGATCATCAATTTGGTTTCAGACCAGGTCACTCTACTCTGGACATGCTGCTTCTGCTGTCTCAACAATGGATGGAGGTCCTCAATGCCAAACAGGAAATTAGAGCTGTCTCCCTCGACATATCACGTGCCTTCGACACGGTCTGGCACCCCGCTCTGCTCACCAAACTCTCCTCCTTTGGTATCCATGGAAATCTCCACGCATGGCTGGCGGACTTCCTCTCTAGTCGTCGTCAACGTGTGGCCCTGAATGAGTTTCTCTCATCTCCTCTTCCTGTTCAGGCTGGAGTTCCCCAAGGCAGTGTTCTGGGCCCCGTGCTTTTTCTGGTCTTCATCAATGATCTCTCTGACTCTCTCGAAAATCCTCTCTATCTCTTTGCTGATGACTACTCTCTGCCGCTCCATTCCTCTTCCCTCAGATCGGCAGTCTGCTGCCTCCTCACTCTCTGAAGACCTGGACAAAATCACAGACTGGTCAAACAAGTGGAACATGTCTTTCAATCCTGACAAATCTCACACTCTTACTATGTCTCTCCGAAAAGATCGACTGGACAACCCTCCCATCTACTTTCTCAACAATCCTCTCCAAGAAGTTCTGTCGCTCAAGATTTTGGGTCTCACTATCTGCCATGATCTTTCTTGGGAAAATCACATTTCCAAGCTGGCCTCCAAAGCCAGTCGCCGACTGGGCATCCTCCGTCGTGCGAAGTCCTTCCTCGGCACACCTGAGCTCCTCACCACATACAAGGCTTTCATCCGCAGCTCAATGGAATACTGTTCTCCCCTATGGGCCGGTGCTCCGGCCTCACACCTAGCTCGGCTTCACGCTGTTGAAACCAAAGCTTTCAGAATTATTGGAATCTCCCGCGATGAAGCTATCTCTGAGGGCCTTTCACTCACTCACCGCAGGCAGGTAGGTGGTCTTTCTGTCTTCTACTGACTCCTCTCCGGCCTTGCACCCCCAGCTCTCTCTGTGCTCTGTCCCCCAAATATTCCTACAGGTCGCACAAGATCTGCCAGCAACCCTCTGATGGTTAAACTGCCGAAATCTCGGCTCTCTGCTCACCTTCACTCTTTCATTCCTCTTTTCTCCCACCTCTGGAACAAACTCCCTCACTCCCTTCAATCCCACTCCTCCCTCCAGGTCTTTAAAACAGCTGTTCACCACCATCTCTTATCTTCCCCCATCCAAAACCTTGATCTTTTCTACCCCCGCTAATTCACCCCAGATCCACCTTGTTTGAAATTCCAACTTCTTTCCTGGAAGTCCTGGCAGTGTCCATATGTTTTATACCTCTCC
>NW_027620163.1:0-14127 GCF_964187855.1 Myxine glutinosa
ACGTAATAAAAACACCTCACAGCCATAAAACACGTAATAAAAATACCTCACAGCCATAAAACACGTAATAAAAACACCTCACAGCCATAAAACACGTAATAAAAACACCTCACAGCCATAAAACACAAAATAAAAATACCTCACCACCACGAAGTTAAAAACACCTCACAGCCATAAAACACGTAATAAAAATACCTCACAGCCATAAAACACGTAATAAAAACACCTCACAGCCATAAAACACGTAATAAAAACACCTCACAGCCATAAAACACAAAATAAAAATACCTCACCACCACGAAGTTAAAAACACCTCACAGCCATAAAACACGTAATAAAAACACATCACAGCCATAAAACACGTAATAAAAACACCTCACAGCCATAAAACACGTAATAAAAACACCTCACAGCCATAAAACACGTAATAAAAACACCTCACAGCCATAAAACACATAATAAAAACACCTCACAGCCATAAAACA
Organism: Myxine glutinosa; assembly: GCF_964187855.1. Lineage (NCBI taxonomy): Eukaryota > Metazoa > Chordata > Myxini > Myxiniformes > Myxinidae > Myxine > Myxine glutinosa. The sequence goes on from NW_027620163.1 coordinate 486, forward strand.
CGTAATAAAAACACGTCACAGCCATAAAACACAAAATAAAAATACCTCACCACCACGAAATTAAAAACACCTCACAGCCATAAAACACGTAATAAAAACACCTCAAAGCCATAAAACACATAATAAAAACACCTCACAGCCATAAAACACGTAATAAAAACACGTCACAGCCATAAAACACAAAATAAAAATACCTCACCACCACGAAATTAAAAACACCTCACAGCCATAAAACACGTAATAAAAGCACCTCACAGCCATAAAACACGTAATAAAAACACCTCACAGCCATAAAACACGTAATAAAAACACAACACGACAAAAATAAAAACACCTCACAGCCATAAAACACGTAATAAAAACACCTCACAGCCATAAAACACGTAATAAAAACACCTCACAGCCATAAAACACGTAATAAAAACACCTCACAGCCATAAAACACGTAATAAAAACACCTCACCACCACGAAATTAAAAACACCTCACAGCCATAAAACACGTAATAAAAACACCTCACAGCCATAAAACACGTAATAAAAACACCCCACAGCCATAAAACACGTAATTAAAACACCTCACAGCCATAAAACACGTAATAAAAACACCTCACAGCCATAAAACACGTAATAAAAACACATGACAAAATTAAAAACACCTCACAGCCATAAAACACGTAATAAAAACACCTCACAGCCATAAAACACATAATAAAAACACCTCATAGCCATAAAACACGTCATAAAAACACCTCACAGCCATAAAACACGTAATAAAAACACCTCACAGCCATAAAACACGTAATAAAAACACCACACAGCCATAAAACACATAATAAAAACACCTCACAGCCACGTAATAAAAACACCTCACAGCCATAAAACACGTAATAAAAACACCTCACAACCATAAAACACGTAATAAAAACACCTCACCACCACGAAATTAAAAACACCTCACAGCCATAAAACACGTAATAAAAACACCTCACAACCATAAAACACATAATAAAAACACCTCACCACCACGAAATTAAAAACACCTCACCGCCATAAAACACGTAATAAAAACACCTCACAACCATAAAACACGTAATAAAAACACCACACAGCCATAAAACACATAATAAAAACACCTCACAGCCATAAAACACGTCATAAAAACACCTCACCACCACGAAATTAAAAACAACTCACAGCCATAAAACACGTAATAAAAACACCTCACAGCCATAAAACACGTAATAAAAACACCACACAGCCATAAAACACATAATAAAAACACCTCACCACCACGAAATTAAAAACACCTCACAGCCATAAAACACATAATAAAAACACCTCACAGCCATAAAACACGTAATAAAAACACAACACGACAAAATTAAAAACACCTCACAGCCATAAAACACGTAATAAAAACACCTCACAGCCATAAAACACGTCATAAAAACACCTCACAGCCATAAAACACGTCATAAAAACACCTCACAGCCATAAAACACGTAATAAAAACACATCACAGCCATAAAACACGTAATAAAAACACCTCACAGCCATAAAAAACGTAATAAAAACACCTCACAGTCATAAAACACGTAATAAAAACACATCACAGCCATAAAACACGTAATAAAAACACCTCACAGCCATAAAAAAACGTAATAAAAACACCTCACAGCCATAAAACACGTAATAAAAACATCACAGTCATAAAACACGTAATAAAAACACATCACAGCCATAAAACACGTAATAAAAACACCTCACAGCCATAAAACACGTCATAAAAACACCTCACAGCCATAAAACACGTCATAAAAACACATCACAACCATAAAACACGTAATAAAAAGACATCACAGCCATAAAACACGTAATAAAAACACAACACGACAAAATAAAAAAAACACCTCACCACCACGAAATTAAAAACACCTCACAGCCATAAAACACGTAATAAAAACACCTCACAGCCATAAAACACGTAATAAAAACACCTCACAGCCATAAAACATGTAATAAAAACACCTCACAGCCATAAAACACGTAATAAAAACACCTCACAGCCATAAAACATGTAATAAAATCACCTCACAGCCATAAACACGTAATAAAAACACCTCACAGCCATAAAACACGTAATAAAAACACATCACAGCCATAAAACACGTAATAAAAACACCTCACAGCCATAAAACACGTAATAAAAACACCTCACAGCCATAAAACACGTCATAAAAACACCTCACAGCCATAAAACACGTCATAAAAACACCTCACAGCCATAAAACACGTAATAAAAACACATCACAGCCATAAAACACGTAATAAAAACACCTCACAGCCATAAAACACGTAATAAAAACACCTCACCACCACAAAATTAAAAACACCTCACAGCCATAAAACACGTCATAAAACATCTCACAGCCATAAAACACGTAATAAAAACACCTCACAGGCATAAAACATGTAATAAAATCACCTCACAGCCATAAACACGTAATAAAAACAACTCACCACCACAAAATTAAAAACACCTCACAGCCATAAAACATGTAAAAAAACCACCTCACAGCCACGAAATTAAAAACACCTCAACACCACGTCATTTAAAAACACCTCACCACCACGTAATTCAAAACACCTCACCACCACGTAATTATAAATACCTCACCACCACATAAATCAAAACACCTCACCACCATGTGATTTAAAAACCCCTCACCACCATGTGATTTAAAAACACCTCACCACCATGTGATATTAAAACACCTCACCACCACGTCATTTAAAATCACCACACCACCATGTGATTTAAAAACCCCTCACCACCATGTGATTTAAAAACACCTCACCACCACGTAATTATAAATACCTCACCACCACATAATTCAAAACACCTCATCACCATGTGATTTAAAAACACCTCACCACCATGTGATTTAAAAACACCTCACCACCACATCATTTAAAAACACCTCACCACCACATAATTCAAAATACCTCACCACCACGTGATTCAAAACCACCACAACGTTATTAAAAACACTTCACAACCACGGAAACAAAAGTTTGAGGGAGTCGTTAAGTGACAACACAGACACTGCCCAGAGGTGTAGATATCTATCTATAATTCCAGTAATCTCTGTACGTTTGTACGTTTGTACGTTTGTCTGTCTGTGACCGCTGTTTCTCGACAACCACGGGTCCGATATACTTTTAACTTGCCAGGTATATTGCTGGGGACCCGAGGATGTGCCTTTTCAAGGTTTCATATTAATCGGACAATTACTTACCGAGCTATGTCCAAAAAACGATTCAACCAATCAGAGAGCAGCGAACGATCGCGTGTGCCGGCGTTGCGAATGGACCAAACCATTCCATGTAAATAGAGGGGGGGGGTTCTGTGGTCGTTGCGAATGGACGAAACCATTTCATGTAAATAGAGGGGGGGGGGGGATTGTCACTGTACTCGCAAGCCGTTCGCCGTTCGCTTTGGCGTTGCGAATGGACCAAACCATTTCATGTAAATAGAGGGGGGGGGATATAATTTTAGATAGATATATAGTACGGGCATATATATAGTACGGGCATGCCCTAGTATAGATAAATGACTGTACCTGAGTTTATCATCATTATATCATCCATTATAACTTTGCCAATGGTTATAATGGATGATATAGGCCTATGGCTGATAAGCTTTCCACATTAATTCATTAGCTTCTTAAAAAAGCCTTTCTTTGAACATTTTGCTGATATATTTTCAAAGCTTTCTGGGCATGTAAGCACAATTAAAAACAAGTACTGTAACTTAAACTAACCTTTGTAACAATATATGCTGTGATCACTTTGCATGACAATACAGCAGAAACGTCTGTCCAATGCAATGTGCTTACGGATGTAGTAGAGGCAGCAGGTAACCCAGATGCTGCCCTCTATAGCTAATTATTTGTTACGGATACTCAAAAGGGCCAATTTATTTAATATATTATTGTCTGTTAGACGTAGCATCCCAAAGTTTCTTAGAAATAAGAAAAAAAATACTCTATTTCAATGGATTTAGAAGAATATTTAAATAAATGAACAGCTCATTTAAAATGGCGGCCATTTTGAAATTCAAAATGACCTTATAATTATTTTAAATATACATACAATAAATCATAATGTCTCTCCTATTCATGTTCACTCATATTATTGGATAAAATTTTGATATTTTTAAAATATGAGCAATAATTGTATTCATTGAAGAAAAAAGCATGATCATGGCAGCCATTTTGGAATTCAAAATGGCACCCATTTGACACAGCTCCAAAATTGGCAACATCAATTTTCCTGTTCCTAGTCATATGTAGAACATATCTAAATAGGTGGCAACTTCTCATCATGAAAGTCCTACGGGCCCATTGTCTTGGACCACTTGCCCCACCACAAGTTGCCGTTTTGTCATGGTTTAAACCAATCATAATTCAAACAATTATTTTGCACAAATGTATTTGTAATATACGTGATATTACTTTTTATAAACAATTTAAGTTGAAAAAAAAATTCCCCAAATAATTCCAAAAAAATAAATAAATAAACAATTGGAAAATTTTTCAAAAACAATACCCTTAGGACATACCGACGGGAGAGATATGTGCATACCAGAAGTTTGGTACGATTTCACAAAAGTTTGAGAAAGTAGATCAGTGACAAGACAACACAACACAGGACAGACGCTGCACAGATATATATATATATATATATATATATATATATATATATATATATATATATATATATATATATATACATTCTACTACTGATTTACAAATGTTGTATTTCAATTATAGACATGCTCACATTGTAATTATTGTATTGTACATAATATACGATCTAATATTATAAATAGTACGTACTTTATAGAAATATGTGTGGGTTGTTGCTGTCACCAACTTTTTGATAATATCTTAAGTTAACCACACCCATATAGGTCTGATTGGCCCTCGGGCAAATGTATCTCACAGCCCCACCCCATCAGGGTGATTGACAGTCATAGATAGACCCACCCACCGCTCTATTCCCTGCCTTTCCCTTTACAAAGGAATGCAGTTTTGCACAATTTTCGTGGATTTCTTTCAAACTACTAAAATTGCCATAGCAAAGGATGCTGCACCAAATAAAACTCTGTCGGATGGTGCCAGAATCATTCCCATTGAGAGAGGTGGCTCGGAAATACGCCATCTGAAGATGATGACGATGATTATAATGTACAAGAAGAAGATTTTCCGGTTCTGAGTGATCTGGGTTTTTTTATTTGTTTGCTTTGAGTGATCTCGGTCTGGAAAACTGAAACGTGATCCCTGCCTCGACAATCAGCTGAACAGACCAGGTAGGCTCTCATATGTAGCCGAAGTGACTTTTTGGAGAAGATGCTCCAACTTTAGTTTTGTATGTAACGGATGGGACCGACATTTCTTTTCGGGCATTCCCACATAGAGAGTGCTGGTGTACTCTCTGGTTAACGCCAAAAATTATACATGAACGTGCGGTTCTGTAAACGATTTGGCGAGAACAAAGCAAACGTCACATTTCAAAATCTGCTCCACTTGCCTTCCTCGCCGCCTTGCATCATGGGAAATCCCACCAAAATTCCAAGAGACCCAGCTTCAGAGTACGTTGGGAGATTTATTTGGATCATCCACCCTACCCAAACGTCCTGCATGTCATTCATCTTGTCAAGAGCTCCCCCTAAAGAAGCATAAGAAGGGTATAACACTGCAAGCCTAGCGATTAGTAAGCCTGGAGAAACCGTCCTCACCACTCAGAGCGACTCTGCCATTGCTACCTGGTGACCCTGATGATCCGCTACCCCACACAAGGTAATGCTCCACACCAAAGCGTACATAAAAATCAGCCTGTTTGGTGAGTACAGTATTCAGTTATACTGTATTTGTATTGAATTTCAATGTATTACCGAATATTGATGTATTATTTGTGTTTTCTATGTCTGTTAGTGAGACAAAAAGTGTATCGTCATGGGTCTTTGACAGGGTCGGGAACGTATCTCCCCCTTGTACTATGTTAAAAGTCGTTCACTTTAAACGATTTTGCTTTGAACGCCATTTTCTAGGAACATCCCGGCTAACATTTTTGCGTTGCCACAACGTTGCTACAACGTTTCACTTTCGTTGTTGCAACGTTTTGCTCCAACGTTTTAAGCACGTTCCAATATCTAGTTGTGGGTATGTGTCCACAACGTTTATCACGACGTTATTATACCTTTGCAGCAACGTTGTCACAACGTTATTGCATGTACGTTTGCACAACAATGACAGGAACATTCACACAACGTTGCGGGAACGTTCAAACGTTGAGTTTTGCTGACGTTTCCACAACGTTTTATCATAACGTTGCGTTAACGTTATTATAACTTTGCAGCAACCTTAACTTTACAGGAAAATTTACACAACGTTCCGGGAACGTTCAAACGTTGGGTTGTGCGGACGTTTCCACAACGTTTTATCATAACGTTGCGTTAACGTTATTATAACATTGCAGCAACGTTTTATAACGCCATTGCAGGTACGTTTACACAACCTTCACAGGAACATTTACACAACGTTGCGGGAAAGTTCAAACGTTGGGTTTTGCTAACGTTTCCACAACGTTTTATCATAACGTTGCGCTAACGTTAGTATAACTTTGCAGCAACGTTTTATAATGCCATTGCAGGTACGTTTACACAACAATGGCAGGAACGTTTCCACAACGTTTTATCACAACGTTGCGTCAACGTTATTGCAACTTTGCAGCAACGTTTTATCATAGCGTTGCGTCAACGTTTTATCATAACGTTGCGTTAACGTTATTATAACTTTGCAGCAACGTTTTATAACGCCATTACAGGAACATTTACACAACGTTTTATCATGCTGTTGCGATAACGTTACAGCAACCTTTTATAACGCCATTGCAGGGACATTTACATAATGTTTTTTGTTTCATAACTTTATGGTTTAACATTCAGATATCAATAAAAACAGGACACTGAGATTTGTTTATGACATTTATTTTGCAAATCCTTTGTTGTGTTTGTGACTTCAAAATAATTTAATGGAGGGAACAAAACTAAAATTAAATATTTGCAGATAAACTATAGTGTCATAACACGTTGTAATACCAAGTGGTACAAAATTGAAAATTTGAAAAGAATTGAAAAAACAATTGAAATTTGAAAGCAGGTCGGTGGGAGGATGTCATTCTTCAAAGATCACCATAATCCTCACACCAGCAGTCCATCTGCACTCCATCAACTAGACACCTGAAGCAGTCGACATCTGCAAAAAAAAACATGAAAAAATAAGTGATTTTAAAATTGTCAAGAGGGGAGAGAATAAATAATCATTCTTCATAGTTATCCAAAACATGTGTTACCCTTTTTTTGAAGCATATATGAAAGGCCATGCATAAAAAAACGCATGGTTAAAGCGCAACAGACAATCACATTGATCCCAGGTCAAATTCACCCATGAATGTGTTAAATGTCTGCTGCTCTTCTTCTGCTCCAATCGGTTCTTCTGATAATGTGCTCTTTAAAGTGGACATCTCTCTGGCCATTCTCAGAAAGCCTCCTCAGCGTCGCCGAGTCTGGCATTTCACTCAGGCTGACTGGCCCGGTCGTCAAGCAGCCATCAATCATCTTGCCTGGTCTCTCATCTCTACTGTCTCTGACATCAACTCATCCTGAGAATTCTTCCAAAGTAAATTGCTCTCTCTCATGCACAGATTTATCCCATCTCGTTTTCAGCTGTCATAACCTTCCTCCCGACCATGGTACACGGAATCTTGTGGTTAGACAGTTGCCCTGAAACAACTTGCCTTCACCTCCTGGAAGGCAGATCCAACGGAAGGAAATGTAATTTCCTTTCACAAAGCCCGGAGCAAGTGTGTGTATACCCTCAGGAGACAGGAAACACTATCTCTCCATGCTCAAGACTGAACTCTCAAACCTGTCTCCCTCTTCCACATCCTGGTGGCATCTCGTCTCTGGTGTTTGTTCCCCCTCCATCCCCTCCCTTACCTCAAAAGGCTACACAGCTGACTCCGCTCGTGAAAAAGCTGAATGCCTCAACTCTGTGTTTGCCTCAAAATCTTGTGGCCCAAACCTGTCCCTCTCTGTACCCACCGTACACAGTCATAGCCAGCTGCTCCTAGACAATGTATCCTTCTCTCCTGACAAGGTGGAGAAGTTTCTGTCAATCCTCGACTCTGATTCTGCAACTGGACCAGACGGCATCAACCCACGGGTTCTGAAATCCTGCTCTGCCGCTCTATCTCACCCTCTCTCTGTTCTCTTCACACTCTCTTTTGCTCATGGTCATCTGCCATCAGCTTGGAAATCGGCCAAAATTACCGCTTTACACAAAAAAGGTGCAAAATCAGATCCTTGCAGCTACAGACCAATCAGCCTGCTCCCAATTATCAGCAAAGTCATGGAATCCATCATTGCTTCGGATATCAAATCCTTCCTCTTCTCCAATGGCTTGATCTCTGATCATCAATTTGGATGCAGACCAGGTCATTATACTCTGAGCGTGCTGCTTCTGCTGTCTCAACAATGGAAGGAGGTCCGCAATGTCAAACAGGAAATCAGAGCGGTCTCCCTTGACATATCACGTGCCTTCGATACGGTCTGGCACCCGCTCTGCTCACCAAACTCTCCTCCTATGGTATCCATGGAAATCTCCACTCATGGCTTGCGGACTTCCTCTCTGGTCGTAGTCAACGTGTAGCACAGAATAGGTTTCTCTCATCTCCCATTCCTGTTCAGGCTGGAGGCAGTGTTCTGGGCCCTGTGCTTTTTCTCGTCTTCATCAATGATCTCAGATTATGTGATATGTTACAAGACAAGCAAGGCACATTTGAATAGGCCGAAAAATGGCAGCTCAAAAACCCAGCGATGCAATAGAGGAAATTGATTAAATTGAAATAGAATTGTGCTGATGGAACCACCATTTTCGTTACGCTTATTTTTTGTGATGAGCACCCCTAAATTATCTTCAAAAGGGGTGTTTCAACACATTCACACACCCACCCAAATTTCATTCATGTACTCCCTTGGAGTTCGATAAGACAGACAGACAGGGGTGAAAACAACGTCCATCCACCTTCGGTGGTGGAGGTAACACGTTTACCTTTGTCAAAGGGGTCGAGGCAGTAATGCACACAGGGGAGATGGATAAAATCCACACCGCACAGCTGAGATCCTGAAAGACAAACAAACCCACAAAGGCACATGCGTTCCCCTTTATTTGAAGCATGTATGAAAGGTCTTGCACATAAACGTTTTTATAAGAAAGTTATAGCGAAACAAAAATCATGCCGGGTCAAAGTCACTCACTTCTGTATCTAAACTGTTGTTAACGGATTTCAATGAAACCACCGTCAGCTTAAGTTAGCACATCACTTAACACTTAACACTACACAGGTGTTTTAATTAAGGGGTCACGTGCAAGGGCCCACAATGCATAGTGAGTACTTCAGCGCTAATCTACTGCACCTGAAACTCCCAAACGCAAATAGAAAACGAACAAATTAATTCAAAATGCAAATTTTTTCCTGCTCAAGTCCTTATCGGAATGTATTAGTAGAACCAAAATGAGAGGATCAGGAATTTCCACTTTCACGGTTTGGATGCGTTAGAAAAACTAAAGAACAATCGTGTTTCGTCTCAACCCCAAGACGCGGTTGGTCGACTCTGTGTAAATGGCTTCCATGTTTGTGTTATGGCTGCCGGATCTGAAAAGTGAAAGTATCGCATTGGAACCAAAAAATTATCGTATTTTCATCAATGGTGTCGTGCATTGTCAAATCATAAACCCAATAATGATGAACCAAAGGACCAGGAAGCGGGTTTCTTCAAAGGGCAGTGAGTGAGTTCAATCCAGAACCGAACAGGATAAATGACCCCAAGGCGAGCGCAGCACACAACGTGCGTTCAACACGGACGAACATAAAAATAACCCAAAGCACCTTCAAACGTCACTTCCGTCCCATCCTCGCGCTAAAAAACCAACCACGGGAGGTCCCTTAAAGAAAATCCGGCCATCTCATTATATTAGAGCAAACGTATATGATTATGTCGTCATGTTTATCTGCGACAAAAACGTCTTCTTAAAATAAAATTAACACCTTCTTAATTAACCCACCAATAAGAATGGCCACCGAAACGTCACTCATTCACAGAATGCCCCGCTATCTACAGATTGCACCTCCACTTTTTATTTACATTGTCAATACTGTTCGGAAACATATAAAAGGTATTTTCTCCAAATAATGTCATTGAAAGTGATTTATCGGTGGCGAAATGTATGATTTTTATACCTCCGTAGTCCGTTGACTAAGTCGACGGAGACAGTATGTTTACAGGTTGTCGACTGTTTTCAGGTTGTCCAAAGTTGAGCGGACTATTTGTAGTTCGCAACACATTGATTGGTATAACGTCGGGCCAGTACCTAACTAAAACGCTTAGGGAACGTTTTTCTGCAACATTCAAGTAACGTTGTTGTAAAACGTTTCCACAACGTTGTTTCAACGTTTTTCACGTTACTTAACAAAATGGCAGAAAACGCGTTTTTTCCACTTCCACCAACATCTCCCACACCTGGAATGCTCGCAAAGTTGAGCGGAATGTTTGTAGATCACAACACGTTGATTGGTATAACGTCGGGCCAGTACCTAACTAAAACGTTTAGGGAACGTTTTTCTGCAACATTCAAGTAACGTTGTTGTAAAACGTTTCCACAACGTTGTTTCAACGTTTCTCACGTTACTTTCCTGCAACATTGAAATAATGTTGTGGTAAAACGTTTCCACAACGTTGTTTCAACGTTCTCACGTTACGCTCCTGCAACATTGAAATAATGTTGTTGTAAAACGTTTCCACAACGTTGTTTCAACGTTTCTCACGTTACTTTCCTGCAACATTGAAATAATGTTGTTGTAAAACGTTTCCACAACGTTGTTTCAACGTTTTTCACGTTACTTAACAAAATGGCAGGAAATCCTTTTTTTCCACCTCCCCCAACATCTCCCACACCTGGAATGATCGCAAAGTTGAGCGGAATGTTTGTAGATCACCACACGTTGATTGGTATAACGTCGGTCCAGTACCTAACTAAAACGTTTAGGGAACGTTTTTCTGCAACATTCAAGTAACGTTGTTGTATAACGATGCCACAACGTTGTTTCAACGTTCTCACGTTACGCTCCTGCAACATTGAAATAATGTTGTTGTAAAACGTTTCCACAACGTTGTTTCAACGTTTCCCACGTTACTTTCCTGCAACATTGAAATAATGTTGTTGTAAAACGTTTCAACAACGTTGTTTCAACGTTTTTCACGTTACTTAACAAAATGGCAGGAAATCCTTTTTTTTCACCTCCCCCAACATCTCCCACACCTGAAATGATCGCAAAGTTGAGCGGAATGTTTGTAGATCACCACACGTTGATTGGTATAACGTCGGTCCAGTACCTAACTAAAACGTTTAGGGAACGTTTTTCTGCAACATTTAAATAACGTTGTTGTAAAACGTTTCCACAACGTTGTTTCAACGTTTCTCACGGTACTTTGCTGCAACATTGAAATAATGTTGTGGTAAAACGTTTCCACAACGTTGTTTCAACGTTCTCACGTTACTTTCCTGCAACATTGAAATAATGTTGTTGTAAAACGTTTCCACAACGTTGTTTCAACGTTTCTCACGTTGCTTTCCTGCAACATTGAAATAATGTTGTTGTAAAACGTTTCAACAACGTTGTTTCAACGTTTTTCACGTTACTTAACAAAATGGCAGGAAATCCTTTTTTTCCACCTCCCCCAACATCTCCCACACCTGGAATGTTCGCAAAGTTGAGCGGAATGTTTGTAGATCACAACACGTTGATTGGTATAACGTCGGTCCAGTACCTAACTAAAACGTTTAGGGAACGTTTTTCTGCAACATTTAAATAACGTTGTTGTAAAACGTTTCCACAACGTTGTTTCAAGGTTAACATGTTTGAAGGTAAAAGTAAAACGTCCTTAAAACATTTATAAAACGTTGTTTTTTTCGTTACCTAATTACGATGTTCCGGCAACGTTGTGATTACGTTATGTGTTTGCCGGGATATCCCTCATTTAGAGCGAGGGAGTCCTGTATTTGGAAACCATCATTCTGCAGGAAGCCATGTGTTTGGTTGTCTTTCCGAGTCTCGGAGGTCAGTCGGTGGTTCAGAATTGAAACCCCAGCCAAGACACACTGAAGACTTTAAAATTGTCTTGTGCTGCTTCCTTGCTTGACATTGAATATTTAAATGGAGAGAGCACGGACAATCCCCATTGGTTGGCATCCATGGGGAGGAGGAAATTTTTCCTTTGCAAATATCCTGCTGAATGCGGTGAGAAAAGCGGCGCCATTGTTGTGACGTCACTAGTACCCAGAGTTCCCTGAGAAGTGATGGCACTTCCTCCAAGCTCAGTGGCTGTTTGTCTTGTCTCGGTCTCGTGGTGTGTGTGTGTGTGTGTGTGTGTGTGTGTGTGTGTGTGTGTGTGTGTGTGTGTGTGTGTGTGTGTGTGTGCGCGTGCGTACACGTGCTCCATTTCAAACAATAGATCATGTAAAAAAAAAAAAATAAAACCCTCAATCTTCATTTATTTTTATTTCTTTTCATTTTACTATGAAAGTGAATTTGTCCATGCGATGAAATGCGCGTTGATAAAACAAACATGTATTTACCAAAGGAAACAGAATGTTAGGTTCTTGGAGCCAAAGCGCGATTGCTGCGGACCCCAAAGTGACGTCCAAGGCTCAACAAGCAAGAATCGTGCTCCCGATCACCCAATACCCCACAATTGTTGAAAGCAGATCTGCTGTATCTTGGGCTCACTTTTTGAGTTTAGGCTCAAAGAGATCAATCAATTTTTCCGTACACCTTGATTTCATGCACCCATCTCACATCAAATCAGCTTTTGGTGGGAAAAGGATTCCCATGAATAAGCTTTATGGAAATTAGGAGAACACAAAACAGCTTCCTCCATCGTGGTTCACGAGCAGAGCAACATTACTCATATTCAAATGTCCAATGTCATCACATGGGTTATCTGGAAGCGAGTCAAACATGGTGCGATTATGATGTCAGAATGGGCGGGTACTCGATCCGGTGTGGGTCGTATGAAAAAAGGACACTGCTGTCTCAAAAAAGGTAACAAACAAAAGTCACGTGACTTGCTGACAAGGCTAAAAAGGCAGTACCAAGACAGCAGCCTTAAGGGAAATGCAAGAGCGGGAGGGCCCATGGAGGTTGAATGAACACCTTTGTGGATCGAGAGATGCCTTGTATGTATATACAGAGCCCCTTTCATGCTTGTCTTTTTTTTTTCTTTTGTGTACAAGATCGAGGCTCTTGTAAGAGCTAGCATTAATCACATAAAAACAAACTGCCACATAAAACATATGATAAAGGGAGCAGGAGACAAGATGGGAAGAGAGAGGGAAGCACACAAGTACAACAGTAGAGAACAGGGACATCAGGAGATCTGTGGGAGGGAGGAGGCATGGGATAATTAGATTTGTCACCATATAATACAATGGATAATGACAATTGTGAATCGAA
>NW_027620164.1:0-12500 GCF_964187855.1 Myxine glutinosa
GACAAGCAGATTAGACTTTGGTTAAGGACCGGCTGCGAGGTTCGGGGGCCACAAATGGTAAATAGTACCGCAGAAAATTCACTGTGAATAGTCAAAACCACGAGTTGTAAACCCACGAATATCGAGAGAGGTTTTCCCTACTGTGTTGCTTCCATGTGTTCTTTCACTCGTTTCTCCTTTGAAACAATTTGTGTTTCTTGACCGTTCCACACTATTGTTTTCTTCTTCCACGGGCCTTAAAAAAAACCAAGAGAAAAACACATTTAACAAAAAATTTCATCGAAGTTGTTGTGTTGTAAGGTGGCGCCCCCTTTTGGTGACTCATTGCGATATATATATATATAAACGTGGCCACGTGGGACACCGTTTACTTCATTCCTGACTCCATTCAATAATGAGCAGATGTAGATATCATCATTTTGAACAGACGACCAACTGAGCTAACTTTCATTCTTTCTCTTCCTGTGCTCCACAAGCCTCATTTATTTCTCATAACTTTCCCTCAAATTCTTTTGAACACCATGTGTATTTTCACATACTGATAAAGTCGACACAGCCATGCACTGGTCAAAGGCCCTCAAGGAAAGGTGTATGATGACGTCACAGATAAACAAACTGCCAAATGTGCAGGTAATGAAATTGTTCCCACTGCTTTCATTGATCATATATTAATATTACATAGCAGATTGCAGATTAAAGAAAAATGAAAGTGGAACTCCACTTCATGCTGATATCTGTCACAAATCGTCACCCAAAGGGGGCACTACTACCTTATGGATTACAATGCAGCGAATATAATTTTTAATGCAGTATCTAAGGCTCATTGTGGAGCTGACACACCACCCTCGTGCGAACACACACACACACACACACACACACACACACACACACACACACACACACACACACACACACACCACAACCTATGACTGTTAGACGAGACAAACACAGCCATTGAGCTCGGGAGAGGTTCTGTCACTTCCCGGGGCACTCTGAGTACCAGTGATGTCGCAACAATGGTGCCGCCTTTCTCACCACACTCACCTGAGCATACCGAATGAGGAATATCCTCTTTCCTAAGGATGCCAATTATGGTGATTTTTCCATGCTCTTAACCTTTTAAATGCTGAGCATGAAGGAAGAAAGTAGCCAGCACATGTACCATTTTTAAAGTCTTTGGTACAACTCGGCCGGGGTTTGAACAACCGACTTCCCAGTCGGAGCAGCCGTTCTCGCCAGTACACCACTGCACCTTGGCGTAATTATTATATTGCAGTCTTTATTATTTATTATACTAGGGCATGCCCGTACTATATATATATCTAAAATTATATCCCCCCCCCTCTATTTACATGAAATGGTTTGGTCCATGAAATGTTTTGGTTCATTCGCAACGCCAAAGCGAACGGCGAACGCTTTACATGAAATGGTTTGGTTCATGAAATGTTTTGGTCCATTCGCAACGCCAAAGCGAACGGCGAACGGCTTGCGAGTACAGTGACAATCCCCCCCCCCCCCCCTCTATTTACATGAAATGGTTTTAATTAGTTTTAAAACATAGTTTAACGCCAACATAGCGCCAACATAGTTTGCAAACGTGAAATAAATGAATACGCTCTCAAATGTGCCATCCGAGGCAGAGTGTGTCCGCCACGTTCGGCACACGCGATAGCTCGCTGCTCTCTGATTGGTTGAATCGTTTTTTGGACATAGCTCGGTAAGTAATTGTCCGATTAATATGAAACCTTGAAAAGGCACATCCTCGGGTCCCCAGCAATATACCTGGCAAGTTTAAAGTATATCGGACCCGTGGTTGTCGAGAAACAGCGGTCACAGACAAACAAACGTACAAACGTACAAACAAACAAACACACAGAGATTACTGGAATTATAGATAGATAGCAGTGTTGATGCTTTAAAATATTGCAATTTTGACTCTTCCCCCACACCCATTATTTGCTGTATATTCCCCTGTATTCCCTTCTTTTTATCCACCTCTCCCATCTTCCATTTTCATCCTCCCTTCCCTTTCTCAGGTATGTACATAACCTCTAATCGAGATTCCAACACCATTTGTGGAATGAACATTATTTCTTTCATTCAGACCTCACACATCTGAATAATAGTGCAGGAGGGATATTAGAAGTGCAATGATGCAGTCAATAAGTGCATTATTATTGAGGCATATGATATCAACAAAATTTGGAACAAAAACAAGAAATTTGTCTGTTCAGTTGGGATGATGTTGAGATGATTCGGAAATTTTGAATTAAATGTTGTGGGTTCGCATCCAGCCTCGTAAGGTTGTGTTTCCAATTTCCTCGTGCTTCTCCAGTGGAAACGTGGTGGGTTATCATGTGGTGCTGCCTTGCAAGTCCTGCCTGCTCTCCTGCAACAATGGCCATTTTTGGATGTTCCACAGTGACACGACACAAGGAAAGGAAATGCTTGATGCCTCAGGTGACAATTTCTTTATCACATTGTACCTCAGGAGCTTCAGTAGGCTTGAGATATCTTTCTCTGTCTCCCACTTCTTCAGCATTTATTCATTCTCTCATCCTCGGTCATCTCCACCATAGTTACCATGCAATACTTTGTGTGTTTGTTTAATGTGACATTGTTCCCATTTTTGGCCCCTTGATATGACATTTTCCACTTTTTGTGAGTAATTTTTACTGTGTGTGTGTTGTGTGTGTGTGTGTGTGTGTGTGTGTGTGTGTGTGTGTGTGTGTGTGTGTGTGTGTGTGTGTGTATGCACTATTGTACAGCATACATCTGTGGCTTCCTGCATAAGATAAATAGATGAGAAATAAATCGCTTAAATAAATAAATAAAAACTTGCATTCCCTGCATTTGTAAGAAAACTTTGCTCATACAGTTGTCGTCAGATTTGTCCCAGTTGCACGATCCGAATCCGATGAACCTCGTCGCACGGCCAACTGATTTTGGTATTCCGAGCCGGATTACGGGCCTGTTTGCCATGATGTTTGCCATGCCATGTTTGATTTTTGGCATTGTGAAGAATAAAATCAAAAGAAAACTAGAACGGCACTCGGTAGAGTGCATACCTCCACCAGGCTGGACAGTTTATATTTTGTTTCCCACTGATAGACCGGATCTGGATTCGGAGCTGAACCCAAATCTAATCGGCTTGTTCTTGTCACCTATCCAACTTATCCCTCAGGTTTTGTCATAACTCGTCCACAACTTTTTAAAATATCTTGGTATATATCGCTTTTCGTCCAATCTCTCAATGGTGAAGAATCACTTTAAAAATTCTACTAGCCGGATCCAAATCCGAATCGTCACCAAAATCGAATTATTTTGTCTCTGTCACATCCACTACCTCTCTGCCAAATTTCGTCTGAACCCATCGACAACTTTTTGAGATATCTTGTTCACAGACAAACAAACAGACAGGGGTGAAAACATAACCTCCATCCACCTTCGGTGGCGGAGGTAAAAATGAGATGTGTTTTTGGTGTACGAACAGAGGCCATGAAGCATGTTGTACTGTTAAGAGGCATATTTACTCGCAATCTAATGCCTTGTCTCCATTAGCCGGTTTGCATTGATTCATGCTTGCCCTGTAACATCTCTGTCTACTGGATTCTGCTCCACAAACCGGTTCGTTCGATATTCAAAAATGCAGCCTGGAAAGTCTCTTCGGTTGAGTCACACTTAGATCCATTGGGTGTCCCCTTGGTGGTCATCGCATACATTCTTTCTTCAATCTTGTGGTTGGGTAAATTATTGATGACGATGAGAATGGTGAAGCACACCCTTAGTTGAGGCTCATCTACAGTCACGTGAAAAAGTAAGCACACCCTATGTAAAGTTTTGACTTTTTCAACATATTTCAACATACAGCTATTTGATCTTCATTTCAACAATATTGATAGATAAAGGCGATATAATATAACAAATATCATGAAACATTTACATTTTGTAGTTCATTGTATGATTTAAATAAACATGAATGCAAATTTCCTATGTGGAAAAAGTAAGTACACCCCTAAATTTATCACTACTTCAAATACCTAAAATTAGAATCAGGTGCACCAGCTCAGGTGCAAATGATTAGAACATCGTTAGAGAGGATCTTGGAGGAACCTGTCTTATTTAAACCTCAGACATTTAGTTTGGTTTGCTGTTTGTTGTTGAAGTGTGCGGCGTCACCATGCCTAGATCAAAAGAGCTCTCCAAGGCCTTCAGAAAGAAGGTTATAGATGCTTATGAGTCTGGGAAGGGATTTAAAAAGATCTCCAAACAATTTGAAATAATCATTCGACTGTCCGGAAGATCATCGACAAGTGGAGAAGATTCCAAACAACTGCCAACTTGTTCAGGCCAGGCCGCCCCAGCAGGTTCAGCCCAAGAGCAGAGCACAAGATGCTGAAAGAAGTCTCTAAGAACCCCAGAATGTCATCACGGGACCCACAGGTAGCTCTTGCCACTGTTGATGTCAAAGTGCACGAGTCTACCATTAGAAAGAGGCTGCACAAATTTGATCTACATGGGAGGTGTGCCAGGAGGAAACCTTTTCTGTCCAGAAAGAACATCAGGGCAAGACTGAAGTTTGCCAATGAACACCTAGGCAAAGACCATCACTTCTGGAACAATGTGCACTGGAGAGATGAGTCAAAGGTAGAGCTATTTGGCCACAGTACCAGAAGACATATTTGGCGAAAACCAAAGACAGCATTTGACCACAAGAACCTGATACCAACTGTAAAGCATGGTGGTGGAAATATTATGGTTTGGGGCAGCTTTGCTGCATCAGGGCCTGGGCAGCTCACCATCATATAATCCACTATTAATTCTTCATTGTACCAGAGGGTGCTTGAGGATAATGTGAGGCCATCTGTCGGAAAGTTGAAGCTCAACCGAAGGTGAACCTTGCAACATGACAATGACAACAAACATACCAGTAAATCCACCAAGGAATGGCTGAAAAGAAAGAAATAGAGGGTTCTGGAATGGCCAAGTCAAAGCCCGGATGTAAATCCCATCGAGATGTTGTGGGGGGATTTGAAACGAGCTGTGCATGCACGAAACCCCTCAAACATCGCACAGCTGAAATAATTCTGCATGGAGGAGTGGGCAAAAATTTCTTCCAGTCGATGTCAGAGACTGGTAGACAGTTAAAAGAAACGCCTACTTGAGGTTGTTTCTGCCAAAGGGGGGCAATACCACCTATTAAAGCCAAGGGTGTACTTCCTTTTTCCACATGCGAAATTTGCATTCATGTTTATTTAAATTATACAATGGACTACAAAATGTAAATGTTTCATGATATTTGTTATATTATATCACCTTTAGCTCTCAATATTGTTGAAATGAAGATCAAATAGCTGTATGTTGAAATGTGTTGAAAAAGTCAAAACTTTACATGGGGTGTATTTACTTTTTCACGTGTCTGTATACTGAGGAATAATTGAGACGTAATGGTTGGAGTGAACCTAAACACTGGAACCGCTACGTACTGCGGCAAAGGACTCTTGGAGCAAAGATATCAGGACATGAGTCATATAATAGCAAAGGTGTCCCAGTATGTACATTGTGGGTCATGTGACATCACTTATTGAAACAGATGACATTGAAGGGAAAATGTGTCATGTGCATGCAAGCAGTGGTTAAAATGCCGCATTTTGTTCATCAGGTGAAGATCTGCTGGTATGGGGGCACCTGGCAAAAACTGATGAGGAGGAAGATGAGGAGGGTGAATTTGTCGAGAGTAGGATGGAGGTTGTCACGAGGTGAAACCATCCTGCGTTTCTGGCTCTTGAGCAATCAGGGGAAGACTTGGTGATGTTTACAATTATATAAAAGTGCACTCTCCCATTTGCTTTCCTGTTTTTAAAATCCTTTTTATTCACAATGTTTTGCTGGTTGTGGTTTTTTAAAGGTTTTTTTCCATTATTTAATGTTCTTCATGAAAGGAAAAGCGACAGCAATTTTTCATGTGCTGTAACAACCTCATAACTTAATCGCATGGCTGCTCTGGTTGCCTGTAAATATCCCTGCTGTATAATATTTAGTCCTGTTGTTTTATGGTTCATATTTTCTTTGTGACGGTAAATGCTGCTTTCAAAAGAAGGCACTTGCATTTTTAGATCTTATCAATAAATTATTTTTGCGCATTTTTTTCCTATTGTTTTATATATGCACCACACAAATTTAATTCCATGGATTTAAATTGTTGTGATTCATATTACAGCACACAAACTGTGACGGCATTCGGTAGAGCACATACCTCCGTCAGGCTGAACAGGTTACGTGGCGTATCCCATTGATTGGCCGGATCTGGATCCGGACCATTCACCCTTGTCACACACCAAAATCGAATTGGTTGGTCTTGTCACCTACCTGACTTATCCAACAAGTTTTGTCGCACTTTGAGATATCATGCTATCGTATCGTTTTTGGCTCCATCTCTCAATGGTGAAGAATCACTTAAACTTTTTTTTTGAATCTCATATCCCAATCCGGATGCTCACCAAAATTTAATCGATTTGTCCTTCTCACACACCCAACCTGTCCATCAATTTCGTCCAAATCCGTCCACAACTTTTTCAGATATCATGCTATATATTGTTTTTCGCCCTATCACTCCGTGGTGAAGAATCACTTTAAAAAAATGATCGGATCCAGATTTGCACCAAAATCTAATCAATTCGCTCTTGTCACACACCCTACCTGTCCACCAAATAGTGTACCTGCACTGAAGTTGTGTTCCTGATATTTTTAATTTCCTTGACCTGTTTATTTTGGATTGTGACCTTGTTAACAAAAAAAACATTTTTCATCATAACTTGAATAATATTCCTCCGATATTCGTGATGTTGACTTTTATGGATACATTGAAGATGGGGACACATTTTCTTAATTTACATTCTATCCATAAATGCTGAAAATCAGGGTCATATGGTGTTCTCAAAAATATATGGCCATCATTGCTTCGCGGGCGCCGGGGAGGCTTACCCTTGGCGATCACTTTGTGATCACAGATATCTAGTTCATCTTTGACTTTTCATCTCGACCTGCACTTTCTGCCAATGAACTGCACCACGTTCTGAGAACGTTACTAACGCACCAAGTTTGTACCACGTCTCCATAACCATCCCCTAACTTTTCCATCTTCCCATTCATCCCCTCTTAATCTTTCCCAACAACTCTTCCCCCACACCACATTGCACTCCAATGTTAGAGAGCGCTGCATGAGGCTCTCTAACATTTCTAACATAACATCATGAGGCTCAGTAATATCAAACTAAAATTTCATTTTGCCATTACCATTTTATGGCCGCAGCATTTACGAATGTACATGATTCGATTCATCAATTACAAATGATAAAAAAATTATATGTCAGACCATCCGAGCTGTTTGCTCTAGCTATTCCCGAAGATTTACAAGCAATTTCAACGCAGGAGGAGGCCTGAGACATGTAAAGCCTGCCCAATCTTGAAATAATCTTAGTCCTTTCCCCCCCCCCCCCCCCCCCCCCCCACATCCCCACTACTTATAGATACCTATTCAACTCAATTTTTTAACTTTTCCCATCCCCACTACTTCTAGATACCTATTCAACTCAATTATAAAACTTCTCCCATCCCCACTACGTCTAGATACCTATTCAACTCAATTTTAAAACTATCCACTGACTCAACTGGCATTACCCTTGCAGACAAACCATTCCATTCATTTATAGTGGCATCCTTTTTCCTTTGGTTTATTAATATGCTTTAGCTATGGTTCATCTGATGATTATTTCTGGAGTGGGGTTTTTGTGGTTACGAAGACGATAATTTTTCTCTCCCATCCATATTCTCTACACTGATTAACCCACCCCCTAAGCTCACGCCTTCCTTTCCTGGTTATTGTACTTTCGCCCCTCCATCGAACTTTGCATTTTTTTTTTACCTGCGTCATGTCGCAAGTATACAAGAGCTACACCTTGATGTCGTTGTTACTCTTTTCGGATCCGAATCTTAGAATTTTTAAAAATGTGTCTTCACCATTGAGAGATAAAGCAAAAATGACATATAGCAGGATATCTCAAAAGGTTACGGATGGGTTGCGACAAAACTTGGTGGATAAGTTGGTTGTGTGACAAGGAAGAATTGATTCAATTTTGGGGAAGATTTGAATCCAGATCGGAGAATTTTTACGGTGTAGCCCATAGGGCAAAGCCGTCTAGAACAGTGTTTGTATGTATGTATGTATGTATGTATGTATGTATGTATGTATGTGTCCCCTCAAACGTATACCAATCAGAGCCGAGGATCTGGTCACATGACAGGGTGATGTGATTATGTCTGATGTCATTACGGCGTACAACGCCTGACTCTCCACACTCCGCCATTTTGATTTATATGCCGTTCATGCTGAACATATCGGCGAACCTGTCATATATCACAATCGCCATGCTCTACCTTTACGATTTTCATTCAGTGTGAAACACAAACAAACCGATTGTTAAAATGACCAAATATTGAAAGCATCGGCGTTACGGCTCTTCCAACAAAACGGTACGGACCCAACTCTTGTGGGGTATAATCTAGATTAAAGTATATCTTCCCTCAGTTCTGCAAGTAAAACTTATCTCACGGATGTCTGAATTCTTCCAAATTTATTTGTTTAATGTCTTAAACAGCATTAGCGACTGTTTAAAAAGCTAATCATGTGTGTTTGTGGTTTATAATATTTACAAGCCTGGCTACGCCATTGTTAGACTTTCGGTCTTGTTTTTAAGCAATTCTTCACCATTGAGTGATGGGGACAAAACCCATGAACCACCTTTAGAGGCCATTTTTCCCCGCAGAGCAGGGGTTGGCTTTTTTCAGGCACCATGGTCCCCTATTTGAAGCCATGTTTTATGGCCGGATGCCCTTCCTGCCACCAACCCTGTTAGTCGCCTCTCGTGACACACAGGGAATTACCAGCAAGCTGGTACTCAATTTGCCAACCTCGGAAGGATGATAGGCTGAGTCAACCCCCCTGGCGTTAATTCAGCGATCGACTGGGATTCAAACCCAGGATCCTAGGATCCTAAGCCAGCACCTTAACCGCTAAGCCAAACTACGAAATATATATGACAAAACCAAACAAGCGCACTTCATAATGGAGGAAAAAAAAGAAGCTTGAAGACCTTGGTCAAACCAAAAACTATATATATACAGACTTGGCTTGGCATTTAATATGGAATATTTTTTTGTGGGGGTGAACTTACTTTTGAAGATAATTTAGAACCAAAAGTTCATTGGAATAATGTTGAAATTATTCTAGATTTTGTTAATGTGACCTTTAAAAAGAAACAAAAACCACATTTGACATTTCGAAGCAAATAAATTGATCCTTGAAAGTGATGTAAACTGATATCGAACTCAATTCACGGACAGTACTGTGTTAAACTTCTGTACGTTTTCCAGAAATATCTCTTTATTTTGCACATTAGCCAAATTTTTTTTCAACAAAACAAAAGTTAAATTATGACTGGGATTACGGACAGTAAAATTACAGTTCAGTACTTCGTGTAACCCCCACGAGCATTCAGGAGAACACGTACACGTCGAGGCATGCTGTTCACGAGATTTGCCAAGGTTTGGACAGGAATCGCTTGCAATGCAGTGACAATAGTCTGCTGCAATTCACGCACAGAGGTGTGCTGCTGGTCCAAGTTGTCGATTTGACTCGTTAATTCTGCCCACAAGTTCTCTATCGGATTCATATCCGGGGACATGGCAGGCCACTCCATATGCTCTACACCACGGTCAGCAAAAAAGTGTTGGATCATGCGAGCACGATGAGGCCGTGCATTGTCATCTTGGAGGACAAAGTTTCCTCGAAAGGCTGCAAGAGCAAATGGAAGCAATGTTTCTTCCAGAATGACCCTGTACTTGAACTGGTTCAGGTTTCCATTCAGAACAACCAGGTCAGTTTTGCCCCCTGCATGAAAAGCAGCCCAAACGGTCACCCCACCACCTCCAGCTTTGACTCTTGGCACTATACAATCTTCGTTGTGGGCTTCATGCACTTGTCTGCGCACTCGGACGCGGCCATCTTGACGATAGACCAGAAATCTAGACTTGTCACTGAAGGTCACGTGATTCCAGTGTCCTGGCTGCCATTGACGGTGCTCTCTGGCCCACTGCAATCGGCGCTGGCTGTGTTGTCTGGTCAGGCGTGGCTTTCTCAGGGGACGCCTGGCACGATAGCCTGCTTGAACCAGTCGTTGGTTGACTAGCCTTCTGGATGCAGGCACATTTGTCAGTTGCTGCCACTCAGCCCTAAGCCGATTAGCTGACTTGGTACGGCCATTGCAGACTCACCGGTGCAGCTGGCGATCATCTCTCCTTGTGGTTCTGCGTGGATGTCCTGGCCTCAGTATTGGAGTAGGGACACCCCTCTGAGTATTTCGTTTCAGGATCTTTGACACCTGACCTTGAGTGATGCCATACTGCCGAGCAATAGCACGCTGTTTCATGCCAGAATTTCGTAAAGCCACCACTCCATGACAAACAGCATTGTCAAGTTGACGGACCATCTCCAGAGGAAGCGGCAATAACTTTTGTAGACTTGCAGCAGTTGTTTTCCATTAATACAGAACGCAACAACCCTTATATACCCGATTGTGAAGCCAATCGTAAAATGTACCTGTCCTTACATTTTGTCACGCCACCTGTGATATAAGCCTGTTATTGATATCTTGCTGCGAAAGACAATCAGTGACATGGTTCTTTCAACAAAGACATCACCGAAGGGTAAAAGAAACTCACCAGATTGATATACTGAGTTCAGAAAGTAAACCCAAGTCAAGGAAAAAAATAATTCCATATTAAATGCCAAGTCTGTATATACAGTCACGTGAAAAAGTAAGTACACCCCATGTAAATTTTTGACTTTTTCGACATATTTCAACATACAGCTATTTGATCTTCATTTCAACAATATTGAGAGATAAAGTGATATAACATAACAAATATCATGAAACATTTACATTTTGTAGTCCATTGTATAATTTAAATAAACATAAATGCAAATTTCGCATGTGGAAAAAGTAAGTACACCCTTGGCTCTAATAGGTGGTATTGCCCCCTTTGGCAGAAACAACCTCAAGTAGGCGTTTCTTCGAACTGTCTACCAGTCTCTGACATCGACTGGGAGAAATTTTTGCCCACTCCTCCATGCAGAATTCTTTCAGCTGTGCAATGTTGAGGGGTTTCTTGCATGCACAGCTCGTTTCAAATCCCCCCACAACATCACGATGGGATTTAGATCCGGGCTTTGACTTGGCCATTCCAGAACCCTCCATTTCTTTCTTTTCAGCCATTCATTGGTGGATTTACTGGTATGTTTAGGGTCATTGTCATGTTGCAAGGTCCACCTTCGGTTGAGCTTCAACTTTCTGACAGATGGCCTCACATTATCCTCAAGCACCCTCTGGTACAATGAAGAATTCATAGTGGATTTATATTATGGTGAGCTGCCCAGGCCCTGATGCAGCAAAGCTGCCCCAAACCATAATATTTCCACCACCATGCTTTACAGTTGGTGTCAGGTTATTGTGGTCAAATGCTGTCTTTGGTTTTTCGCCAAACATGTCCTTCTGGTTCTGTGGCCAAATAGCTCTACCTTTGACTCATCTCTCCAGTGCACATTGTTCCAGAAGTGCTGGTCTTTGCCGAGGTGTTCATTGGCAAACTTCAGTCTTGCCCTGATGTTCTTTCTGGACAGCAAAGGTTTCCTCCTGGCTCACCTCCCATGTAGATCAAATTTGTGCTGCCTCTTTCTAATGGTAGACTCGTGCACTTTGACATCAACAGTGGCAAGAGCTACCTGTAGGTCCCGTGATGACATTCTGGGGTTCTTAGAGACTTCTTTCAGCATCTTGCGGTATGCTCTCGGGCTGAACCTGCTGGGGCGGCCTGGCCTGAACAAGTTGGCAGTTGTTTGGAATCTTCTCCACTTGTAGATGATCTTCCGGACAGTCGACTGATTGATTTCAAATTGTTTGGAGATCTTTTATAATCCCTTCCCAGACTCGTAGGCATCCATAACCTTCTTCTGAAGGCCTCAGAGAGCTCTTTTGATCTAGGCATGGTGACGCCACACACTTCAACAACAAAGAGCAAACCAAACGAAATGTCTGAGGTTTAAATAAGACACGTTCCTCCAAGATCCTCTCTAACGATGTTCTAATCATTATTTCTAGTTCCTCCAAGTTCTAATCTAGTTCCTCCAAGCACCTGAGCTGGTGCACCCGATTCTAATTTTAGGTATTTGAAGTAGTGATAAATGTAGGGGTGTACTTACTTTTTCCACATGCGAAATTTGCATTTATGTTTATTTAAATTATACAATGGACTACAAAATGTAAATGTTTCATGATATTTGTTGTATTATATCACCTTTATCTATCAATATTGTTGAAATGAAGATCAAATAGCTGTATGTTGAAATATGTTGAAAAAGTCAAAACTTTACATGGGGTGTACTT
>NW_027620165.1:0-14000 GCF_964187855.1 Myxine glutinosa
AGGCGTGAGAGAGTAAATGGCCTTTATGTTACAGGCCTTTGAAAATGCATTTCGTTCTATAAACGGTAACTTTCATCGAATTTTATTCCCGTTGTTTTTCAACCGAGTCTAAAACCATGTTAGCGACTGTGAAAAATGAAATGAGATATCGAATTAGAGTTAAAATAAAACTGTGAGAGAGAGCAAGACACCGCTGGCCTAAGAAAAGAGGCCAAAAAGCTATGCGAGGAAACAACATGGTGGATATTTGTTTTTGAAGCACTTCCCAGACCGGGTGTAGCCACTCCCCCGGACAGACAGACAGTCAGACAGACAGACAGACAGGCTCACCTACAGAGATTATATATATATACTAGCGGGGTCACCCGTGGGAATCCCACGGGCATGGATGTGTGTGACATTTCGACATATTGAGTTATATGCTGCACATTCATTTTTACAAAATGGTTACTGGCAAGTCATCAGATCCAGAAATGGTGTGAATTTAGTTATTTCACATAATATGTGACCCCTCACTCCTCTCCACCTGACACTCTCCTGTCTCCACCTGACACTCTCCTGTCTCCACCTGACACTCTCCTCTCTCCACCTAGCACTCCTCTCCTCTCCAAACCCTCACATCCCTCTCCTTTCCAATCCCTCACCTCTCCAATCCCTCACACTCCTCTCCTCTGCAATCCTGCACACGCCTCTCCAATCGCGCCTCACACTCCTCTCCAATCGCGCCTCACACTCCTCGCCAATCGCGCCTCACACTCCTCTCCAATCGTGCCTCACACTCCTCTCCAATCGTGCCTCACACTCCCCTCCAATCACTCCTCTCCAATCGTGCCTCACACTCCTCTCCAATCACGCCTCACACTCCTCTCCAATCGTGCCTCACACTCCTCTCCAATCGCGCCTCACACTCCTCTCCAATCGCGCCTCACTCGCCTCTCCAATCGGCTTTCCCCGTCTCGTTTCTCTCCTTTTTCTCCCGTCTCGTTCTTTTTCTTGCTCCAAATCGGCCCGTCGGAATCGGAAATCGGCCCGTCTCGCCCGTCGGCCCGTCGGAATCGGAAATCGGCCCGTCTTGCTTTTGTGCTTGTGCGTAAATAAATTGTGTTCATGACACCATTTCTGGTGTTGGGCTAGCGGCTAGGGTGCCGGCTTAGGATCCTGGGTTCGAATCTCGGTCGATCGCCGAATTAATGCCAGGGGGGTTGACTCAGCCTGTCATCCTTCCGAGGTCGGCTAATTGAGTACCAGTTCACTGGTAATTCCCTGTTTGTCGTTGAAGGCGGCAAAAAGGGTTGGCGTCAGGAAGGGCATCCGGCCGTAAAACATTGCTTCAAAAAGGGGACAAAAAAACAACAACTACCACGGTCCCCGAAAAGGCCAACCCCCGCTTTGCGGGGAAAAATGGCCTCTAAACGGTGGTTTTTACACCATTTCTGGATCTGATGACTTGCCAGTAACCATTTTGTAAAAATGAATGTGCAGCATCTAACTCAATATGTCGAAATGTCACACACATCCATGCCCGTGGGATTCCCACGGGTGACCCCGCAAGTTTGCATTGACGTTCGTCGATGGACTCGTTCGCCCGTCTCATTCGTTTTCTTGCTGCATCCTGTTCAAGTCTGCGTTCTTCATCGATCGTCTCATTCATTTTGGAAATAGAAGTTTCCACGCAGCGCATGAATTGTCACGATCCTCAAGAGGAATTTGTCTCGTAATCATCAAATGATAAATGGCAAGTAAATTATATTGTGGAAAATTAAAGATTTCAAATAAACCTATTTAAAGTGTATTCGCACATAACTAATTTTAAAAAACGAAGAAATATCTCTCGGTAATTTCCTGAAACATATTTTACTTCCGGCTAATAATGTTGAATTAAATAAAAACGAAGAAATATATGTCGGCATCATTGTTGACGTTTTTGTGACGACTGTCATCAAACGAAAAAGTAATATATCTTAACGGAAAAGCAAAAGCGAATTTTTAATATATATCGACACGTTGCCGTCGGTGTCATGTTGGGCGGTGTATGATACACCATGACGCGATTTTTAAAAATATATCTCTGCATTTTCCCGCGTGTGTGGAATGTTCTCAATTATTGCTGACACCGACTCTAAAACCATCGATAAAAATGAAATCATATGGTGAGTTAGATTGGAGATAAAGGCGTGAGAGAGACTCAATGGCCTTGAAGTTACAGGCATTTGAGAATTCATTTCGTTCTATAAACGGCAACTTTCATCGGATTTTCTTCTCGTTTTTTTTCAACCGAGTCTAAAACTATGTTAGCGACTGTGAAAAATGAAATGATATATCGAATTTAAAATAGATATCGACACATTGCCGTCGGTGTCATGTTGGGCGGTGTATGATACACCATGACGCGATTTTAAAAAATATATCTCTGCATTTTCCCGCGTGTGTGGAATGTTTGTGGAAAATTAAAGATTTCAAATAAACCTATTTAAAGTGTATGCGCACATAACTAATAAAAAAAACGAAGAAATATCTCTCGGTAATTTCCTGAAACATATTTTACTTCCGGCTAATATGTTGAATGAAATAAAAACGAAGAAATATATGTCGGCATCATTGTTGACGTTTTTGTGACGACTATCATCAAACGAAATAGTAATATATCATAACGGAAAAGCAAAAGCGAATTTTTAATATATATCGACACATTGCCGGCGGTGTCATGTTGGGCGGTGTATGATACACCATGACGCGATTTTAAAAAATATATCTCTGCATTTTCCCGCGTGTGTGGATTGTTCTCAATTATTGCTGACACCGAGTCTAAAAGTAAAACCATCGATAAAAATGAAATCATATGGTGAGTTAGATTGGAGATAAAGGCGTGAGAGAGACTCAATGGCCTTGAAGTTACAGGCCTTTGAGAATTAATTTCGTTCTATAAACGGCAACTTTCATCGGATTTTCTTCCCGTTTTTTTTCAACCGAGTCTAAAACTATGTTAGCGACTGTGAAAAATGAAATGATTTATCGAATTTGATTTGAAATAAAACTGGGGGAGAGCAAGACACCACGGGCCTACAAAACAGGACTCAAAGCTATGCGAGTTAATAAAATGGTGGATATTTGTTTATAGCCACTCCCAGAATGGGTGGAGCTATGGGTGGAGCTACTCTGCAAACCGAGTAAGCCACACCCCGGACAGACACCCAACAGATAGACAGACAGACAGACAGACAGAATCATCTACGGCTATTATAATATAGATAGATACAAGATAGTATATGCACACTATATACCCCTTTAAAATATTTTTAAAGAGGTCAAGCATGCTGGCTCAATGGCCTAATGGATAAAACATCAGACTCCCAAGCTGGGGATTGTGCCTTCAAATTGTGTCCGGGTTGAATATTTTTTTTCCCTTTACTTTTAAAAATCTTTTATATCATCTTGAATAAAGTCTTGCATGATGAACAAATGCATTTTGTTCATCTATCTATAATTCCAGCAATCTCTGTGTGTGTGTGTGTGTGTCTGTCTGTGTGTTTGTTTGTCTGTGACCGCTGTTTCTCGACAACCACGGGTCCGATATACTTGAAACTTGCCAGGTATATTGCTGGGGACCCGAGGATGTGCCTTTTCAAGGTTTCATATTAATCGGACAATTACTTACCGAGCGATGTCCAAAAAACGATTCAACCAATCAGAGAGCAGCGAACTAGCGCGTGTGCCGAACGTGGCGGACACACTCTGCCTCGGATGGCACATTTGAGAGCGTATTCATTTATTTCACGTTTGCAAACTATGTTGGCGCTATGTTGGCGTTAAACGATGTTTTAAAACTAATAAAAACGAATTTGCGATTCATTCGCTTTCCTGCGCGTTTGTGTACGCGATGGCGATTTCTTTACCAAACTCCGGAAGCCGTTCGCTTTGGACCGAACCATTTCATGTAAATAGAGGGGGGGGTTCTGTGGTCGTTGCGAATGGACCAAACCATTCATGTAAATAGAGGGGGGGGATTGTCACTGTACTCGCAAGCCGTTCGCCGTTCGCTTTGGCGTTGCGAATGGACCAAACCATTTCATGTAAATAGAGGGGGGGGATATAATTTTAGATAGATATATAGTACGGGCATATATATAGTACGGGCATGCCCTAGTATTTAAAATGTATATTGTACACTCAATACCCCATAATGACAAAGAGAAAACAGGATTTTAGAAAGTTTTGCAAATTTATTAAAAATAAAAAACTGAAATATCACATTGACAAAAGTATTCAGACCCTTAACTCAGTACTTAGTTCAAGCACCTTTGGCAGCAATTACAGCCTCGAGTCTTCTTGGGTATGATGCGACAAGCTTTGCACACCTAGATTTGGGGATTTTCTGCCATTCTTCTCTTCAGATCCTCTCAAGCTCTGTCAGGTTGTATGGGGACCGTTGGTGGACAGCCATTTTCAGGTCTCTCCAGAGATGTTCGATTGGGTTTGAGTCAGGGTTCTGGCTGGGCCACTCAAGGACCTTCACAGAGTTGTCCCGAAGCCACTCCTGCGTTGTCTTGGCTGTGTGCTTCGGGTCATTGTCCTGTTGGAAGATGAACCTTCGGCCCAGTCTGAGGTCCTGAGCGCTCTGTTTCAGGTTTTCATTGAGGATATCTCTGTACTTTGCTCCGTTCATTGTTCCCTCAACCCTGACCAGTCCCCCAGTCCCTGCTGCTGAAAAACACCCCCACAGCATGATGCTGCCACCACCATGCTTCACCGTTGGGATGGTATTGGGCAGGTGATGAGCGGTGCCTGGTTTCCTCCAGACATGACGCTTGGAATTGAGGCCAAATAGTTCAATCTTGGTTTCATCAGACCACAGAATCTTGCTCCTCACAGTCCGAGTCCTTTAGGTGCTTTTTTGCAAACTTCAAGCGGGCTTTCATGTGTCTTTCACTGTGGAGAGGCTTCCGTCTGGCCACTCTGCCATAAAGCCCAGATCGGTGGAATGTTGCAGTGATGGTTGTCCTTCTGGAAGTTTCTCCCATCTCCACACAGGATATATGGAGCTCAGCCAGAGTGACCATCGGGTTCTTGGTCACCTCTCTTACCAAGGCCCTTCTCCCCCGATTGCTATCCGGATTTGGAGCGGGTAAGTATAATTTTGTAAGTGATTCTTCACCATTGGAATATAGGGCCAAAAACGATAAATAGCATGATATCTCAAAACGTTTTTGACGGATTTGGACGAAACTTGGTGGAGAGGTTGGGTGCGTGACAAGCATGAATCGATTTGATTTTGGTGAAGATCTGAATATGGATTCTGATACGAGAATTATTTAATTTTTAAGTGAATCTTCACCATTGAGAGATCGGGCGAAAAGCGATGTATAACATGATATTTAAAAAGTTATGGATGAGTTATGAATAAACTTGGTGGATGAGTTGGTTAAGTGACAAGAACAAGCCGATTAGATTTTGAAGTCCGAATCCAGATCCGGCCTATCAGTGGGATATAAAACATAAACTGTTCAGCCTGTTGGAGGTATGTGCTCTATCGAGTGCTGTTCTAGTTATAATCTGTTTATTGTCCCACATACATTTTCATAATCTGTTTCTTGTCCTGATGATGTCCCACATACATTTTCATAATCTGTTTCTTGTCCTGCTGATGCCCCACATACATTTTCATAATCTGGTTCTTGTCCTGATGATGTCCCACATACATTTTCATAATCTGTTTCTTGTCCTGCTGATGCCCCACATACATTTTCATAATCTGGTTCTTGACCTGGAAGTTCCTGTTAAACAGACATAGAAACAAACAGGATTATGAATGTTTTGAAGATGGTTGTGTATTTAAAAACCAGAATGCAAGTCCTCACCAAACACAGCCCATAACCGCACATTTAAAATGGGACGTGTATATTTTACATTTAAATAAATAAATAATATTAAAAATAATAATTTAATCTATCTATAATTCCAGCAATCTCTGTGTGTGTGTGTGTGTGTCTGTGTGTCTGTGTGTCTGTGTGTTTGTTTGTTTGTCTGTGACCGCTGTTTCTCGACAACCACGGGTCCGATATACTTGAAACTTGCCAGGTATATTGCTGGGGACCCGAGGATGTGCCTTTTCAACGTTTCATATTAATCGGAGAAGTAGTTACCGAGCTATGTCCAAAAAACGATTCAACCAATCAGAGAGCAGCGAGCTATCACGTGTGCCGAACGTGGCGAACAGACTCTGCCTCGGACGGCACATTTGAGAGCGTATTCATTTATTTCACGTTGGCAAACTATGTTGCCATTAAACTATGTTTTAAAACTAATTAAAACGAATTTGCGATTCATCGTAACTGCGATTTGCGACCTTCCGGACAGTGAAGACTGCACTTCCGGCAGCCAATCACAGAACGCGCTATTGCGTAGGCGTGGCCGAGCCGATGTGAGAGCGAGCCGAGCCGAGCGCGTGCGCCATTACGGTTCGTAATTCGATTTCTTCCGGAGAAAATAATAATTTCTCGATTTCTTATGCGCATTATTTCTCCCAATTCAGTCAGAGCGAAGGGCGGAAGCGAAGAGCGTTGTTTTTTTTGTTTACGGGCGTACGGGCGTACGGGCGGGGTAGAGCGTACGGGTAGCGTTTTTTTTTTTTTTTGGCAAGGAACGGGCACCCACGTACGGGCATGCCCTAGTAATAATAATTTAGAAAAAGAATGAATTAATTCACAATTATGAATAATTCTAAATAAATTCTTTCGAATAAATTATTTATTTCTGGTTTTTACCCATGAAGGAAATGAACAATAATATGATCTAAATACGGTACGTGTAAATACCGTAGCTGGTTCATCTATCTATAATTCCAGTAATCTCTGTGTGTATGTTTGTATGTTTGTATGTTTGTATGTATGTATGTATGTTTGTCTGTGACCGCTGTTTCTCGACAACCACGGGTCCGATATACTTGCAACTTGCCAGGTATATTGCTGGGGACCCGAGGATGTGCCTTTTCAAGGTTTGAAATTAATCGGACAAGTAGTTACCGAGCTATGGCGATTTCTTTACCAAACACCGCAAGCCGTTCGCTTTGGACCAAACCATTGCATGTAAATAGAGGGGGGGGTTCTGTGGTCGTTGCGAATGGACCAAACCATTCATGTAAATAGAGGGGGGGGGGGGTTCTGTGGTCGTTACTGCCACGTGGTTTCAAAGTTTTTTTTTGTTGTTGTTTGCACGCATGTTTTTTTGCACCCACGTACGGGCACGCCCTAGGATGTTTACACACACACACACCCCTACACAAATTTTTTTTTTTTTTTTTTTTTGGCAAGGAACGGGCACCCACGTACGGGCACGTCCTAGCTTATATATAGTACGGGCATGCCCTAGTTCTTTCAAAAGCGGGGAAGCCACAAGATTACCTAGAAGGAGTGGACAGCACAGAGCAAAACTGGATTTGGTAGTTGTCATGAAGCGACAGTTGTTGAGGGTTAAGGATTGCAAGGCAGTGTTGGGAGAACATGTTAAGTTACCACCCAGCACAAACCTGTGGTGTTTGTGGTGATGATGAAGAAAAGGATGGAGGTTAAGATCAGATATCGGAAGGTTATTAATTAGATGGGGGAAGTGCCAGGGAAATGTCACCATAGAGTAAAAGGAGAGGGTGAGGGCCAGGTATGAGCAAATTAGTGAAGAAGTGGAAGGTTTGGAGAAGGAGTGGAAGAAGTATGGAGGGGCATTTAGGGGAATTACAGAAGTGTTGTGTGGAAGGACGTCAGGAAAGGGTGCATCGTCTAGGGATAGAAACCAGGTATGGTAGACGGAGGCAGTAGAGAAGGCAGTTTGTGAAAAGAAGGATGTTTGGAAGAGGATGGAGAAGATAAAGGATAGAGGGGATGCAGTTGGATGTGGGGTTGCTGCACCTGTATGGGCAGAAGAAGAAAGTCATGTCATGAAGGTGCTGGGTGCTGGAGAGGGTTCTGGATCGGAGGATAAGGAAGTGTGGAAAAGGAATCGGAGAAGAGCAGCAGAGGTTTAGAAAGGGTAAAGGAATGACAGATTAGATGTTTGTGCTGAGACAGCTGGTGGAAAAGAGGTTGGAGGTGCCAGGTGAAATGGCATTGAAATTTGTTGATCTGGAGACGGCCTATGACACTGTCCCAAGAGAGATGGTGATGGCGACACTGAGATGGATGTGAGTGCCAGAAGCAGAATTAAGTTTGGTGGAAGGGATGTACAAGGGAACGAAAGGAAGAGTTTTGGTTGGTCCTGGGATGTCGGAGGAGTTCAATGTGAAGATCGGTTTGAGGCGTGGAAGCGCTCTAAACCCACTGCTGTTTATCATGGTGATGGATCTGGTAAGCAGGAAGGTAAAGATGAAAGATAATCTGGGGAGGATATTGTATGCGGACGATCTGGTTGTTGTTGTAGGGAGTTGGTGGGAGATGCAGGAAGTACTGGGGGAGTGGGAGGAGGCATTTGAGAAACATGGGCTGAAAATGAGCATGGAGAAGACAGAGATTATGTGGGTCAGGCAGCAGAGAAAATAAATTAATATTCGTTTAGAGGGGAAGGAGATCAGACAAGTAAATAGGTTTGAGTATCCGGGTGGAACAGTTGTTACCAGGGATGGTAAGTCAGAGGCATAGGTGCGAAGGAGGATTCAGGTGGGTGCAAATGCATAGAGGAGGGTGGAGGATGTAATGGTAGACAGAACGATTTCAAGGAGATTAATAGGAAAGGTTCTGATGTCTTGCATAACGCCGGCCTACCTTTACGGTCTGGAGACAGTGGTACTGACAAAGAGACAACAGAGGCTGCAGGTTTGTGAGAACAACTGGGTCAGGAGGATTGTGACAGTAAAGATGGTGGATCGAAGGAGAATGGTTGAACTGGGGGAGGAAATTGGTGTGCAGATGAGCTTGACGGAGAGATTGGTGAAATGCCGGCTGAGATGGGCTGGCCATTTGGTGCGGATGGGGGAAGAGAGAATATCAAAGAGAGCAGATAGGTTGAGGGAACAAGGTAGGAGGAAAAGAGGCAGATATGGTTGAGATGGGAGGGTTGTGTGAAGAGAGATCAGTAAGGTGGGGGTGGTTGGTGAGTGGACAGAGTTGGCCGAGGACAGAGGGGAGAAGTTTTTTTTTTTTTTTTTTTTTTTTGTATACAAGATCGAGGCTCGTGAAAGAGCTAACATTAATCACACAAAAAGTCAAACCGACACACAAAACACAAAAAACAAGGGGAGCGGCAGACAAGATGGGGAGAGAGGGGGAATGACACAAACACAACATTTGAGAGCAGGGACATCGGGAGGACTTGGGGTGAGGTGGGAGAGGTATAAAACATATGAACACTGCAAGGACTCTGGGGTGAAATAGCGGGGGTAGAAAAGATCAAGGTTTTGGATGGGGGAAGATAAGAGATGGTGGTGAACAGCTGTTTTAAAGACCTGGAGGGAGGAGTGGGATTGAAGGGAGTGGGGGAGTTTGTTCCAGAGGCGGGAGAAAAGGGTAATGAAAGAGTGAAGGTGAGCAGAGAGCCTAGATTTTGGCAGTTTAACCATAAGAGGGTTGCAGGCAGATCTTGTGCGACCTGAAGGAATATTGGGGGGACAGAGCACAGAGGGAGCTGGGGGAGCAAGGCCGGAGAGGAGTCGGTAGAAGACAGAAAGACCACCAACCTGCCTGCGGTGAGTGAGTGAAAGGCCCTCGGAGTTAACTTCATCGCAGGAGATTCCAACTGTGGTCAAGGCATGGTTGGAGCTTGGTGCCATTGGACCTCGCCCCTTGTAAAGGGAAATGGAGGAGAACAACAACAACAGCATGGACATGTAGAGAGAGGAAGACAGGGGGGGTGTGGGGGGGGGGGGTAGGGATGTGGGAGAGTGAAGGGCAGAGAGGGGGACAGTGGGCAGATTGAGATGGGATAGGGAGGAGTAGGGGCGTAGAAGGTACCTTCTGTATCCATCCTGCCACTTTTGAAATAACACGAGAACAGGCATGAATAAGGTTGATGCCAACTTTTATTTCGCAAGCAATATTTCTTTTTAGAACATTGAATCACCGCCGCTCGATGTTGCACCATCATTTCGCAGTGGTCGGGATAGGTAGCTAAGAGCTGAAACCAAGCGTCTTGTCTCCGAGTGAAACCAAAAGTGCAACACAAGTTAACCTTTTAAAAGTCCATAAAATAATTTAAATTGATAGATTAACTTAAACTTTTCCCATTGCGGACGGGTACTTTTGCTTGCTTTTCCCGTCACTGGGGATGGGTACTCTTCTTAGCACCTTATAATACAGGGAAAGGGAGATTAAAAGAATACACATTGGTGGTGAATTGCCTCGGTTTGTTGGGAGTTGATCATTGGCACACAAGAAAAAAAAAACACCTTTAGAGGCCATTTTTCCCCGCAAGCGGGGGTTGGCCTTTTTCGGGAACCGTGGTAGTTGTTGTTTTTCGGTCCCCTTTTTGAAGCAATGTTTTACGGCCGGATGCCCTTCCTGACGCCAACCCTTTTTGCCGCCTTTAACGACAAGCAGGGAATTACCAGTGAACTGGTACTCAATACAAGTGAACACAAGGATACACACAAATGACTTTGGCACAGCAGGAGGCCATTTGGCCAGTCATGCTTGCGCTGCATCACCCCAGTATCTATCACCCATCAACAGACAAGTTACCTACAAGTCCTGCATATATACTCACTCTCCCCTACTTCCAATGCATCCAGGTACCTATCTAATTCCAAAATAAAGCTATCTACCCCCTCTGTGTGCTCCCACTACCTTTCCAGGGAGAGCATTGCATGCATTAACCGCTCTCCGAATGAAAGTCCCCTGCCTTAATACTGTCCTAACTCTAATCTTCCTAACCCACAAGCCCCTGCCTCCTGGTTGCAATCCTGGACAGGTCTTCACTCTGACACAGGAAGTCAGGGCAGGAATTTGGAATTTGTTTAGGGTGCAGGTGAAGCTCACCTACTCTTCACAAAGGACACCTTGGGATCCTTGATGTTCACCAAATAATGCTGGCAGATGGGACACCCAGTTTAACGTCCATCCAAGGGTCGGCACACACGTTGATTAATCACCCTGCCGGTGAAACACTGAGATGACAGTTTATAGTTGGGCCGAGATTCAAACTCGGGCTAACAGCTCAGAGGGAGAGTATACAGGGTGTTTCAAAAAGATTGATAAAACTTTGACTTCCTGCCATTTCTTTGTCTTTTGACCTATACCGTTTTCCTTTTCAGGGTTTGGTGATGTTATCGTGGTATTTGTTCCCTGGGATATCTAGCTCCGTAGCTCAACTATGCCATTGACAGTGGAGCAGAAGACAAAAGTGGTGGCTCTGTGGTAGGAGAATAAATCGTATGTAGACACCCACCGGAGGTTCCACCTGAGGAGATCACTGAGAGGTGCCTGAAAGGGCCTAAGGTCACATGCTTCTGCACCTTCAATGCCAGATGGGGAAGGCTAGGGCCTTACTGGTTTGAGAATGACAACAGCAGGACGGTGACGATCAACGGTGAGTGCTACCTGGCTGTGCTCCAGAAGTTCCATAATGATCTAGCCCAAAAGGTCACCCCATACCAAAAGGTCAAAGATATCGATGACTCCACTCTCATCTGTTCTGCCACCTCCCACAATACTCGGCCCTGGATGTATATTATCCGGCCCTGAAACTTTATCATCCCCAAATTTTCTGAGCTGGGAATCTCTTCCGAAAGACCTTGATAACCCCCGAGAAAGACACTCTTGGCTATCGGAAGTTCCTCTGACTTTTCTCATGGATATTGAGAGGCAAAAACATATTTAATCCTCAACCCTTTCCTTACCCCTTATATACTGAAAGAATATATTGCTGTTATGTTTAATATTCTTGGCTATATTCCTTTCATATTCCTTTTTGGTCTGCTGTTATTTTCTTAAATAGTCTCTGTTACGTCCAATACTGATCTGGGTCTGACACTAGTCTAGTTATTTTTTTTACTTCATAATTTCCTTTAACTTGTCCCTAATTACACTGCTTACATCACACCTCAACCACCTTGGTCTCCTTCCTCTATCTTTACACCTCATTTGAATGTACGTACTCTGCATACTACAGTGCATATCAAAAAAAAGGTAATCCGAATTCAAGGGGTTAATATGCAAAGGTTATTTATTTTGACAATTTACATGTGGTTTAGTAATTAAGAGTAATCCCTGTAAGAGTAAGTAATTAAGAGTAATCCAACACCAGTAATCCCTGGTGTTGGCTTAGCGGTTAGGGTGCCAGCTTAGGATCCTAGGATCCTGGGTTCGAATCCCAGTCGATCGCTGAATTAACCTGCCAGGGGGGTTGACTCAGCCTGTCATCCTTCCGAGGTCGGCTAATTGAGTACCAGTTCACTGGTAATTCCCTGTTTGTCGTAAAAGGCGACCAACAGGGTTGGTGGCAGGAAGGGCATCCGGCTGTAAAACATTGCTTCAAAAAAAGGGGACCAACAAAAACAACAACAACCACGGTGCCCGAAAAAGGCCAATCCCCGCTTTGCGGGGAAAAATGGCCTCTAAAAGTTTTTGTTTTTTTTAGTAATTAAGAGGAGATCCTCAGCTTTCCATTGATACCTTCCATGCATCATTGCTGTCACACATGACCGAGTACATGTTCATTGAAAATGACAAGTTCAAATCGCATTTTTACAAGTTTGGCTAATCGATGCAAGTCAGGATAATTGGTGCAAAATGAACGTCAGATGTGAACTTTTTTCAAGAATGATTGGCCTTTATGCACCCACACCTTCGACATGTCCACCTCCCCTTTCAACACAAAGCTCACAGCGGCAGAGCATGCCCTGAACTGCTCGTCTCACCATAGCCGGGTCATTGTGCAAAGCATCCACTTCCTGTCGAATACGGCCCTGCAATTCGTCAAGATCACGGGGAGGAGTTATGAACACCTTGTTCTTTAAATGTCCCCAAAGGAAATAATCACATGGTGTGAGGTCAGGTGATCTTGGCGGCCATTCCACTGCATGGTTGAGGGCAATGACTCAGACTCCAAAGAGTTCCCTCAGTCGATCTCGGACAGCGGTAAGATGATGTGCTGGGGCGCTCTCTTGGGCCCACCAGAGATATCTGAAGACACCACGAACCTGTCGCTCAAAGTTCTCCTCCAGCTGCGGTAAAACTTCATCCTTGATAATCTGCAGATACCTGTTACCATTGACATTCCTTTGAAAGAAAAATGGTCCGATCACCTGACCACTTCCACAAAGTCCCAACCAAACAGCCCACTTTTGTCGATTCATGTTTGTGTCAAAATTAAATTCCGGGGGTTGTCCTGTCGGTGCATATTCAAGAACATTATGGGTATTAACCTTGCTGTCCATGGCGAAAGCAGCGTCGTCGCCGATAACGAGATACCGCAGGAAATTGACATCTGCTTCGCAACGTGCTATCAACCATTCGGCAAGCACCAGCCTCCTGGCAAAATCCCCTGGCGTAAGTTGATGCCTGATGTGAATCCGATATGGATGTTGGTGGAGGTCCAGTCTTGTGATTCGGTTGAATGTTGCCGAAGGCAATCCCGTCCCATTTCGTCTTGCGCTGGTATCCATAGGATGCTCCAAAACTTGCTGCCTTACTGCTGCAATGTTCATTTCCGATCGCTCAGTGCGCCTCCTACCAGAATTCCCCTTGTTGCGGTTGAGGCTAGTGCCATGGTCTTGGTATTTCCTAACATTCGCCCAGATGGTTTTGGCTGCTGGAGGCTCCCGTTCTGGGAAACGTTCCCTGAACGCATCACGAGTTCGCTGCAAACTTCCAGTTTGGTGAAAGGTTGTAACCACGAAGGTCCGCTGTTCAGTCGTAAGTTGAACCATCTTTTCAATGACTCAGACTGTCTCTAAACCGATACACTGTAGGCCCATCTTAAATACCCAACTTAAACAAAGGATGACGCAACCGACGATTACCAGGCCAGCTTAACAATTTTACATAATCAACTTGGCAGTCGACAAGTAATGCGTCCATTTC